>NW_010427372.1:13164-17492 GCF_000710305.1 Buceros rhinoceros silvestris | reverse complement strand
CTGAACCAGCACAAAGGCTAGGGCTTGTCTCACCAAACCTGAGATGCCAATGGCATAAATGGTTCGCCATAGGTTTTGCATATAATCCAGGGAGACAAAGAGGTAATTTTAAAGCACGATTCAGCTGACTTATTTGAGACCTACAAATTAGGATAAAATGAACTGTACCCTAGAAAGGGGCCTGGGGTGATCAGATCGGATGTAGAAGTCTGAATTTGGTAAATGAACCCCATCCATGCTGTCTGCTCCAGGGGGGCTGTCATCTCTACGGACTAGGCAGGCAAGGGGCAAAAGCTGAAGCACTGGCGAACTGCAGCAGTGCTCTGATGACTCAGTGCTCTACACACTGAACACACGGGCTTTGGGAGGATTTTGTGTCCGTAGCATCCCTCTTATCTTTAATGAAAGGATCCCAACTTCTATGAGTGAAATTGTCCCTAATCCAAAAGCAAAGAAATAATAAAAAAATTAATAATAAACCAGTATTATCTCCACAATGGACCTCGGCTCTAAATCTCTCTTCATGCTTCATTGAAGAGCCTCTGCCTAGAATTTCTAAGCTGGCTCATTTCCTGATACAGCTGTAGAGAAAGATTACAAATATGGTCACAATTTGTACTGTCATTACCGTCTATGACCAGCGCATTAAAGTTACAATTTACCTGCTGTTGTGAGAGTTAGAACATTTCAGCCACTATTTTAGCAAACTGCCTTAATCAGGAAAGTGAAGGAGTGATAAAAATGAAAAAAGTCTGGGATCTGGGGATTCTGATAATCATTTTGAACTCTGACTGAATCACAGCATGTTAGGCAGGGTTAGAGTGGGTGGAAGGATGACATCTATTCCTGTGATTACAAAATATAGAAGTTGCATTCTATATGAAGGGGGTTTTTGAGGATCAGAAGTTGTATTTGATGCTAATGTTGAGCTATTAGTTTTCTTGGTTGAATCTCCCTGCGATATGGTTTTTAACAGGGATTCTCTGAAGGGAATAGAACAGCAGGGAGCATCCTGTGCAGTTTGCTGACTGATTTTTTTTTTTTTTTTCCCTACTGGTTTTAGAAGATTATTTCAGACAGTTTATTCCTTTCTAATAAGGCTATTTCAAAAGCAGTGGCTAATGTATTTATTAGGAGAAGTAGGTGCTATTGCTGTAGGGTCGCTATTTTTTATGATAATGTTAAGTAAACCAACATTCATCTGAGAGCAAAACATGACAGTGTTGCTTTCTACACAATCTCCAGCAGTAAAGTCATTAATAGCATTTCTAACAAAATATGAAAATATGGTAACAAAATATTCTAACAAAATAGAAAATATGTCTCTTAGTACAGTATTTCACATTTAGTGCTCCTATGGTCATCACTTTGAGCATGCAGAGGATAGAGGAGTTGCATCCAGTATTGAGAAAAGAGATCATTTTAGAGTTCTTGCTGACATGACACATACCATATGACAATCAAATTCTTTTTTCAGACTGCATGATTTTAATTCTGCATTTCAATAGTACTCTAAAGCTGTACAGAGGCATGAAAGAGGTTAAATAGATATCAAGTCTCAGCAAAAGCATTCTAGGTTTCTGATTCACCAGGGAATTAACACGTAGCTAACTTCATGCACACACGCTTTAATTTCCGTGGGACTATTTGAGCATATTTAAAGTAATATACCTTCTTCAGAACCCTAGTGAACTGGGACATCAATGAATACAAGGATATTACGCAACTGAATATACCAGTCATTATGCATTCATGTAGAATTGATCTGGGCTTTGAGGGCAGCAAATATTCTGCTCTCCCTAAGATCAGTTAAGTGGATATTGCATCCATAGGGTATAAGTGGACTATTATGGCTCTTCTAAAAAATCTGGAATTGGAATTTTATACTAAGGATAGCAAAATCCTTCCATTGAATTTTCATGAGGAAAATTACATTTTTTATAAGCTATATTCTCAAGGTGACACATAAGCTTTAATGTACAGCACAGTCATATCTGTATGCATATCAGACAGATATAACTTTACCAGAAACAGTTTCTAATTTAAATTAAGGCAGTTAAAGTTTAGACATGCATCTACAGACACATGCTACTAGGGCTTTCCTCAGACAAAAGCTCAATGCTAAGCAAGTCCCTCAGACAACTCACCACGCGCACTGCTGTAGTATACTTGTATAGTCCAGTAGTTCACATATAAGCTCTGGGGGTTTTGTGATACTAATCATCCCACTGTTAACATGAATTATTTTAGTCCTGATTTAGTATCAGAAAATCCTCACTGTGAGTATCAAAGAGTTAAGTATTCATGGCTTCAAAAACCTGTAATCTTACTGTTTGAACTCCTTACCTGGGTCCTATAAAAGCATGTCAAGCTGACCCGTGGCAGTCAATTCTTATTGCCCTTATCTAAAAGGATTCCCTGCTGCAAAACAGTCCTGTGCTGCAATGGGAATGGCAGGAAACTGAAAACAGATTATTTTATAACAACAGGGGCTTCATTTATAGCGCACACATACTGTAAGAGTAGTCCTGGGTTTCCCACCAGCATGCCTGAGCTTAATTACACCTGCTGTAGTCCTGAACCACCTGCCAAAGGCCTGGAGTAGTACTTCAGTGCCTTGCTGAATTCAAAGAACAGCTGAGAAAGAGCCTGCAGACAACTAATGCGCTGTAAGAACAATGGAACAGTCATTTCATGGGGAGAACTGAGGATTTTGAGGAAGCTGCCGCAGAGACCACACATTGTTGCCGAGCAAGAGGTCCTGTTTTGTGTACTGCACTTCCCTCTAACACTTACACTTGAAAACTAAGCTATTCAAACCCAAATAAAACACCAACTCTACTGGACTAATTTTTAACATCAGGAGGTTTCTTTTTCCAGCTGCCTCATTTTTTTTTCTGTATATACATCCATAATTTTTCTACCTTGTAAATAACAGTCTCTTTCCAGTTTCCCTTCCTTCTCCAGTTTCCTATACTTTCTTCATTTCTTTTGTGTATTTGTTATGATTCCTAACACACTTGCTGCTCTCAGCCCCAGTTGCTGCTGCATGGCACAAGCGAAAAGTGGGGACAGCATTCTGATTTGCCCTCCAGAATTATTCATGGATTCCAAAGCATCTGCTTCTTTCGCATTTCACTTTTCTCACCATGCAAGTGTGAAAAGTTTCTGGCTCTTGGGCAACTTCTGAGACATTCAAGTCAGCTACTCGCACATGCAACATATTTTGCTTGTGAAGGCCAGTACCCTCAGTGAGGCCAGGATCCCCATCTGGCTTGGCTTTAGCAGGGAGAGGATCCCATTATTTGCGTAGTCATTGACAACTTTCTTGTCCTTGCAGCTGCATTCAGCATCTGGAATGAGTTTTAAGGCTCTCAACTAAGAAAATAAAAGTATTTAATTGTCAGGAAAGCTGCAAAATCCTACTCTAGTGTGTCCTTTTTGTAACTGCCTCTTTACCACATTCTAACACAGGTATTTTGTGCGCTAGTTCAGATAAATGATTCATGTTGTCCACAGCTTCACTTACATGCTCTGTTAAACTTCTCAGTTCTTTGTTTTAGTAGAACCTTAGTTCTGCTGTAGCTGTTAACTGAAATGTCTCTTCCACAAAAATAACATAACTGTTAAAAATGCAGCAGAACAGAAATACAGACCATAGTGAAAGTCACTGACAAGCTATGCACAATTCCTGTTTTTGTATGATATTATAGACAAACTCTAAAGTGCTCCAGCCAGTACAGGACATCCTACACTCCCAAGGCTCAGATAGCATTTTAAATAAATTTTCAAGGGTTCTGCTGAGACAGCAGACTAATAACACTAAACCTATATATTCTAGAGAAGAAACAATGAAGGAGTAAGCGAGATCCTCATACAAAGATTTAAAAAATCTAGGGAAAAGGAACTCTCTGGTTAGCCTACCCTAACCTAAAACGAATTCAAAATATAAACATGCCCTTATGAATAATAGAACACTCAACCATGCTTGACCACACTTAAAAACCTCATACTGGGATTTCTCTTTGGATAAAAAGTAAATGCATCACAAGTTACCTTCCCCAGAAACTTAAACAGAAGCCACGTTATAAACTCAGTGAGAAAGCAAGGTTTCATTTTTTCTGAGCATGTGAAACACTGCTAAATAAAAACACTCAAGGCAAGAAGAATGGGCAGTGGTGGTCTCGTGACCTGAACTGCTGAACTCTTAGATGCAGCAGTCTGGTTTAGGCTGTGCCAGGTGGCAGTCACTGGGGCGGTCTCTGGGCATAGCTCAGGAGGCAGCACGTGCTGCCTGCCATTCCCAATATTTAGTCTGAACTAGACTG
>NW_010427372.1:0-13028 GCF_000710305.1 Buceros rhinoceros silvestris | reverse complement strand
TGCTAGCCCTCATGTCATATCGCAGAGCTTGCAAAAGATTTGTGGTATGGAAATAGCAATCCAGTGGGCTGTCCTCATATTGTTTCAAACACTCTGAACTGGAGGTGGCAGGGGGGGTGTGGAACAAACAAACAAAAAAAAATAAAACAAGAGAAAAAGTTATCACATAATGATAACTATGTCTTAGGAACAAAAAAGCATGGCCATGAGACTCCAAGTCAAATGAAGTTTGTTTTCAGCCAAGATGTAACACTTGGCCTGAAGGCCAGAGAAAAGTCCCTTGCCATGTTTTAATTTAGCACTAAAGTCGTTACATCCGTCTAACCTATCATCTTCTCCTCAACAGCAGCTAGTAGCAGATGTTAAAAGAAAATGTGCAAGGAAAACTTCCACAGGTGCTTCTTTTCAAATTCTAGTAATCATCTGGTTTAGGATTTCCAGATTCAGATGTTGAGTCCAGACCACTGCACTTGATAGCTGAATTTGTTCCCTGCTCTTTTTTGGACTAACACACACTTTTGGCTTCAAGAACGTCTTGTTGCAGAGGAGCCCTTCAATTTTTTTTTTTTCTTCCTGAAGAAAAAAAGGGTTTGCTTTTTAAAAAACAATTGGGCAATTATTTCATTGGGTGGCACCTTGGATTTTCTTTTCGGTAAAGAAACTTTATCTACAAGGCTTCTTCTCTCTAAAACTCTTCCATATCTTGCCCATACTTCCTAATATTTCTTCCCTGATTCTATTGAGGCCCTTTTGTGTCTTTTTTAAATGCTGTGGACTTCAACTACGTACATTAATCAAGATGTGAGTGTATCACATAACACAGTGATGATTTTCTCAATAACTCTAATAATTTATAACATTGCACTGTATTTTTACTGCTATTGAGCATCAAGTTGATGTTGTCAGAGAACTATTACAAGGTCTCTAAGATTTCTGCTGCAAAGTAATAGATAAATTACAACTTATGTGTGTATACACATAACACAGTGATGATTTTCTCAATAACTCTAATAATTTATAACATTGCACTGTATTTTTACTGCTATTGAGCATCAAGTTGATGTTGTCAGAGAACTATTACAAGGTCTCTAAGATTTCTGCTGCAAAGTAATAGATAAATTACAACTTATGTATATATAGAGGGGGGTATCAACAAACTGTCATCTGTTCCATTTTTAGTATCACTGACCATTTTTAACAACCTGTGAAGAACACAGCCAAATTATTAGGTTAAATATAATATCAAGTACAACATTATACACTTATCTGAAAAATACTGGTTTTCCTCATGCTGCTGTGATGGACTGATGTCAGACATCATGTCTTAAGCAGTTGTTTTCGGACATGTGCTACTTTGTTCTGGTTTGAATTGTGTTCAAGAGCCTGTACTGCCTGGGAGAGACCGGGCGACCCCTGTCCCCATGCCGACCCCCCTACTGTGGAGGCAGGGTAGAACCAGTCGCTAGGTGATCCCCCGAGTTCCGAGGCAGTCCTACTATGCATGTGCAGGACTGAGGGGTCACACATCAGTTATGGCAGGGGAAAGTCAAACCCCACCGGAGACCCAGCCTCATTTCCCAAATATTCTGGGAGAACAACTGCGCATGTTCTGGAAACCCCAGAAGGAGCAACTGCGCACGCTCAGCTGAGGAACTGAGCGCTATAAAAGGAGTGCAATTCCGGGGCCCCGGGTTTGCGACACCACTGCCGGAGGAACCGCGGAGCAGCAGCGGACCCTGCTGGACAGGAACAAGCATCGCTGGAGATGGGTCCAAGGGTAGTGAGACCTTTCTACCCTCCTACTTTTCTTCTTTCCTGTTTTCTCTCATTCTATCTTCTCTGCTTTTCTACACCAAACAGTCTTATATTTTCTAATACCAAACCATTGTTGTTAAAATCATTTACTCATTTCATCTCTTCATGTCTTGGCTTCGTGGATGAAGATTTGTGACGGGCTTTACCCACGCTTACTGCAAGCGCGCTGATGGCTGAAAAGGCCAATGTGGGATAGGCAAGTCCGGTTGCAAAAAGCACAGTGGAAGGTCTCCTTGGGTGCACACATAGGATCAGTCTCGAGGAGAAAAGACAGTGCAGAAAGAACTGTGCCTCAACTATAGCACCCAAGGAGATTATTGCCAGAATACTTTACCAATGCCCACACAGGATTTAGCCATTGTTATTCAGCCCGTTAGTTTTAATAAAGTTCTGTTATATCATTCCTCTGAGTCATTGTCATGGCTCTGCTGACTTTGTGGGTCTACCTAGCAGAGATTGGTTTCGTAGTCAGTACGCATTTTCAGGAGATCACAAAGATTCAACTCCCTCGTCACCCACCGAGTGGGGTGAGAATGCTGCTGACTGAATCGATCAAATAATACTTATCTATGAGAATCAGCTTATTAAATAGCTATACTTCTAAATCTTCAAAGTCTATGATCCCATGTTGTGCTGATGCCTTAAAGTACATTGTGCACTACTTGCAAGTTACGTAAATCAAGAGCAGAATAAGTTAGATAGTACGACTGGTCAACCTAATATACAAGCTTCCATTTACAAAATACGATAGTGGTTGTGAAGAAGCACGATTCTCTATCATTAATTATGCAGCTGCAGCTGCACCTATTTATTTCTCTATATTACTCATAACAAAACAGTAGCATTTTCTGTCTCCATCACACTCATGCAAATGACTTCATAAGCAACAAGACAGTGATAAAGCATCTTTTTTCGACTCAGTTGCACTGTATGACTCTAGGACTGTATGAAAGAAGACTCCGATCCCACATAACTGACTTTTAGATGGAAAGAACCAGCAATATGTTAAAAAAATAAAGGAGATCTCGTGATGAAAACATTTTCACTTTGAACAAGTAGGAACAAAGAAAGAACTCTCCTGTTATGTAATAACAATCTCCTGGCTACTACTTGTTTTTCTTTGACTTAGATATTCATGTAAAAACACTAGTTCAACAGCAAAGAAGTGACAAAGGACTCCCATACAGCAAGTTTCCCAAACAGAGAACCAAAGTCCCTTTGTACCTCTACAATATATTCCTGATACACAGCAGTAATATGAGATGTATTTAAACCAACAGAACAGAAAGAACATTCAATTTTCCTTCAAAACAAATTCATAATATATTTAATTATTCATTCTTTTCCTTATCCAACTCCATATTTTCCCATTTTTAACCTATAATTAAAATGTAAAAACTATTCTTCATAATTCAACTATCATTTTATTTGTCTTCCACTGAATTACATTCCATTGAGTAATAACTGTCTTTATGTGTACTTAATAACTCATTTTCCATATTACAGAAGTGCTTTCAGGGCTTTGGTATCATGTTTCTGGGGCTTTATTTTATTAATTTCTGATATTACCATTTTACAGAATCTCCAAAGAGTAATTCAGACAAGGATTTAGCTCAGTAATGGGCCTTGCATTGAAATGAGCTGATTTTTGGAGGGGAATATGCCATGAGATGTAAAATTTAACATTATTCTTATAGGGTCAATTCAATTTAAAACTCCTGAAGTTAGTTATGCAGTTTAAAAGGCCTTTCAAAGAACAGAGAAAAAACTATTTGGAGCTTTCAGAAAATGTTGGTGGCATTAATATGAAAAAATATGCACACCTTTTCATATATTTGTTCCAGCACATTAGCCTTGTGTAAACAGAACTCTGATGTTTAAGAGTAGGTAAATACTGAATAAGATCAGGTAATCAGAGAAACTGCTTCCAATGGTTTTCTAGGTGACTTGATGAGATCTCAAGAAATACAGAGAAAGTTTCTAGCCAAAAAAGAGTTGGTTTTAGTTCAGTCTTTCCCCACTTCTGCTTGCATTATTTGCTCCACAGCGCCAACTGGGAGCACTACTGGCTCTTGCAGTACAGTGCATAGACTCATTATGTATTTCAATTCAATATTGAAGAGAATATTAGAAAAGGGGACCAAAGCACAGTGGAATTCAAGTGCTAAGGTCAACCCAGATGTGTCCAATGAATGCTAGGCTTCATTTTAGTTCACAGCCTAAGGAGAAACCCACTGCTCATCCTACTCTAAAAAACTCACTGCATACCTGAGTACACCATTCACAGTTCCGCTGGTGGAGCAGAGCCTGGGCTACTTCTAAGCTGTGATTTACAGGTGGAGAATTGCAGGGTCCTCTTGTATTTCTGGACCAGAAGCTCTATGTCCTTTGTTATATACCATTTCTAGGTACACACTGTTTGGATGAGGATAGTAGTTGCTATATATTTAAATCCCTTTTTTTTTTACTGACCTTATGATGTACTTTTTCTTGCTGTTTTAAACACTATAAAAAGCAGATCATGACAACTATTTTTAGCTGCTATTTTAAGCTATGCAAAGCTTATAAGGTACATAAGAGGATATTTTCAGCCTGGTGATGCTTAAAACTTTGACTATATAACACATTCCCTTGTTTACCCACAACAGATTACTGGGTTTGGTGGGAAAAATAAAGAAAATATTTCACAGTAGTAGTTTTTATGTATTTTGTGGATAGAGACCTAATCAATGTGAAGCCCCAGATGTAAAGGCTGACACTGCTGTGATTGTAAAAAAACTCCTAAAAAAAGTCAGATTTCCCAGTGTCTGATGATCTGGGATCTGGTCCTTCTACAGCAAATTCATCAGAGAAGGAGGCTTCAGATCGACAGGTCATCACCCAACTGAAGGAGCTGCAAAATGTGAGGACTTTATACCCCTTGAAGTCGACCCACTTCCTACCTGTTTGCTCTGATGCTGGGATAATAGGGCTGTCAGTACACTTAGTTTTGTACTGAGCTTGCACCCCTCTTGTTCTCTCAGAAGACTTCCTGAGTCTGTAGATGAGACCTAGCACACACCTTCTATCTTGTATTCCCTCTAGCTATGCCTCTTTGTTCCCTGCCCCTCCAACAACACATTTCCTCAGTTCAGATCCCCTCTGGATTTAATCAACTTGCTCCCAGTCCTTTTTCTGTCTCTGTTTCCCTCAGGACATATCTTCTCCTAGTCACTACAATTCCAGAGACTCTCCTTGCACCACACATCCATTTTCTAGTACTTCAGGTAGGGCTATTTTTGAGCCATAGAATGCTCATTTGTTCCTCTCAGCTATCTAGAATTATTCTGTTCAGTCAACAGCCGCTTAAGACCATTTGTACTCTCTTCACACGATCCCGAGTTCCTCCTTGTTGTACTCCAGTCTTCTTTTGCCCATCAGCCCCCCCCCAACATGCCTCTCCTTGCTGTCATGATGCTTCTTGAGACCTTCCTCAATTTCCAAGGCCCTTGCAACACTTTATCGCGCCTTCTGTCTCTTCTTCTGTCAAAGCCTCCCATCTTTGATACCAGCTGCTCCTCTATTTTTCTCTCTATCATCAAGGGTGTCTTTGTTTGGTTCCTCTCTCACTCAGACACCTGTAGTTCACCTAGATACCATCCTGAGACTTGGAGGCCCTTGCCATGTTTCTGAGCCACCTTTTTTTACTTTGCTCCCCCCTAGTTCATCTATTCTCTGGAACAATGCGTTCTGAAAACTGTCTTGTACTCTACAGCACTCAGCTCCCTTTTCAATGTTATATTTTGTTGGTGTTTCAGAGTCTCTTACTCATTGTTTTCTAGGATTCTTTTATTCAGCCCCATCCGCACCCCTACCACCCAAGGAGAGCTGTACTGTGTTGAAATTCCCTTCAAAGTTCCTCATTATGATCTCCAAGGCTTCTTTAGTTTATTGGGTCCCCTCGGAACTCTTCCACTCCATTTATTGAGATCTCATAAGACAACCCCTGTCCCCTAGAGCCTTATTTCAGCTTGTGAGAACACTTTGTGCCCTTCTTTTCCCCTTAGAACCCTTCCCAAGTCCGTATCTCTCACTTAGATCTGTCTTTTCATCCTCTTGTCCATTCAGTACCTTCGCATTCTGTTAATTTCCTGCATATTTTAATAAAATACTTATCACTCTCTATTTAGAACACAGAAAAATTAAGTTTAATTACTTACCTAGCCACATTAATGAGGTAATAGATGCATTCATAGTAAAAGAACAAGTCTTGTTATTTCCCGTAACAGTCACTCTCTCTGTCTAGTACTTCCAGACTAAAAAGTTAGAACAAAAAAAAGAAGCTACTGCCTCTCAACTGTCTTTATACCTCCTGGCAATTCTCTCCATCCCTTTCCCTGGGGATTGCGGGAAGGGTGGTGGTTGGGGCCTGGGGTATATGAGCCACAGCCTGTGGCCTGGAAGCACATTTTTCTCCTGGATTTTTATGGAGTTAGAGCTCTGTGGTTCCTTTGGCCAAGCAGTGCTTTTGAGCTGGTTTATCTCTCCGGACAGGTAAATTTAGACAAGTAGAGGCATCTCTCTGAGGTAAGAGTTTCAGAACATGTAAGGGTAAGTAGAAATACAAATATAATAGAAAATATACTTGTCTCCAAGTATACTTGTCTACTGTCTTCTTTTTCAACCAGTAGTTTTGTATGGAGTGTTCAGGGGTGGTGAGATTCTTGAACACCACATGCAATCTTCTTTTTTTTCTATATGAATTGAATTCTCCTCAATTTCCTGACTGCATTGAAGGTGGAACTTTGGGTTTTTCTACCATTCTTCTTGTTTCCTGAGTAAGCTATTGATCTCATTTCCCTTTTTAGGATCTATGGTGAGGTGATTTAGCAGGGCTTAAGGTGAGAATCTAGTATATGTTTGTGGTGTTGAATCTGGTGGTTTATCAAAGTGTGAAGGTAGTGTTTTGTCTTTCAGTATTTTGAGGTGCCCCAGGCAATGACAGCAGCAGCACTCAATGCTGGATTTGGAGCAGGTGAGCAAAAGCCCATGTTTCCTTTGAGAAGAAGAAGGGTGTTGCACAAGAGGTAAGTGACATAATGTTTACTGCTGGTGCTGTTTTGGTTTTTTTGTAGATGATGATGAGGAAGCTAGTGACTGCAGGACCATCGCAGTTAACCAGTTTACTAATGAGGGTGGATCCTAATTCCCTGTTCTCTGACAGCTAAGTTGAGGGACAGGTGTTTGGGAGGGAGATGTAAGGGTGAAATGGAAGGGTTTTAAAGTCAGTGTGCAGGAGGGTTTTGTCCAGGAACAAACTCTTTCAAGCAGGCAAAGGGAGTAAGTTACCTCTTGGTGTGAGACTGGTGTGGGCAGGGCAGTTTCAGCCTGACTTTGTACTATGTCTTTTGTGTAGTCTGTCTTGGTCTTACAGCTTCCTCAAGTCTCAGTGACCTCATAGCTCTTTGTGCTTCAGGGACACAACATGTGCCTTCAGCACCATTCTTCAGGTCTTGAGTGGCTGTACTCATTGATACCATTCTAATTGGGCACTTATTTTTTAAACAAGAATTTTGAAGTGTGGTGAGGTCTTGCATCTCAGAAGTTTGGGAGCAGTCTGCTTCTACAGCCTTGCTCCCAGCCATTTCAGCATCGGGAGGTCTCTTTCCAATGTGTCTATTCTCTGGAGCTCCTTTTCTCTGCATCACTAGGTTCTTAGGTCTTTAAGGCTACATTCTTACATGTGCTGCATCCCAGTTATGGCTGATCTTATAGTCTCAGACCACAACATGTAAATTCTCAGGCTGTCATAGGTTGTTCCGCCCAGTTGCCACACTCTTCTCACCTAACGGCGTCTCTGGGCCAGTAATCACTCCTCTTAGAGCTTTCTTATGTTTCTGGGTCATGTCATTTGTCTTGTTGGTATACAGTGTTGGTCCATGTGTATTAGTCTGGGCTGGAGCTGCCCTGCCTGAGGGCATGGTGGTCATAGTCAGCCAAAAAATAACCATAAGTTTCTATGGTTCACACATTGATCAGCCTAGACTTTCTAGGCAAAGGATGTACAGTCCACGTCAGAGAAAATAGCACTATCTGCAGCAGATAAGGAGAGTTATTTCTGTACTAATATGCAGAGGCACGGAGGATGGCTAGCTTTGGTTAACCGCAGTGGGCTGCAGTTAGATTCCAGATGCTTTATTTAAATGGTAGAAAGAGCTTTGGAATCATTAAGCTGTTGATCAATGTCTCGGTAACTTGTTTGATATGGTTTTTGCAGGTGCCTGGGATGACTGCTGTGCCAAAAGGAGACAGAGGAGATGAGTGGATTGCTGTAAGGTGAGTCTGTGTGAATCATTCAAGGGGAGATGCAACTGGAGCTGCATGACTACATTATGATCTGGGGTCTTTTCCTATTTTTAAGGTGTGCAGCAATCAGCTAATGTTGGGTTGTTGGCACCACAGGGAACTTGGACAAGGTAAGTGATGCTGAGCAGCCTGCAGTAGCATTTACTTTTCAGGTTGGTGAAGTTATAAGTGTCCCTTGCCCCAGCTTGGCAGCCCACAATGTCAGAGGCCAGACAGGCGATGGGCCAAGGTCAAGGAGTAGGAGATGGGAATCCCTGCGGGCAGGTTGTTGTTTTGTGCAGTACCTCAGCACGTTATTTTTGCTTGGTCTTTTGTAGGTTATGCATGTAGCCTTGGATGGATGAAGCAGCACATAAATGAGTGTTCCAAGAAAGTGAGGCAGCTGTTGACCAGGTTGGTGTCTAAGAGAAAATTATTCTGTGGCAGCTCAGCGAACTATTTCTGTTTAGTTTTTCAGGCTGCCTTTGGAACTGGATGAGGCTTTGAGGTGAGCTGGGGTTGTAGAGGAGGATCGTGAGTCTGGTGTTTTCTCACAAGAACAAAGTTAATGTTGTGTTTCTTTGTTTCCTCAGATACCACCAGTGACGATGCCCACAGCATTAGACTTGAGAATGAGCAGGTGAGCAGAACATCACAGTGTTTCTGAGGATAGGAGTGCTGTGGAAGAGATTGGCACCGATTGGGTTTTTCCTAATTGCAGATGACAAAGAAGAACCTGGTGACTGCAATAAGATTCCAGCTGGCCAATGGAGTTTTTGTAAAGGATGGATCCAGACTGATGGCTGTCTCAAACCTAAGCTGAGGGGCCATAGCTGAGGGGAGTCAGGGAGGAGGGGACAGGGCTGGCAATTGCAGGGAGGGTTTTAAAGTCATTGTAGGGGAGAGGGCTGTTCAGGAACGGTACATTCATGACCCAGGTTTTAATAGGAACTTCTCATGGGTCACTGCGTTTGACTCTTCCTGGGGCTGCCACAGAGCCTCCTTGCCTCCATGTGCTGGACCTATAGATTGTCTTGTCTGACAGTGTCTCTGCTCTGGGCATCATTCTTCTTGTGGAGTTTTCTCTTAACTTTTGAGTTGTTGTCTGTTGTGTTAGTGTCTGCCTATGTGTGTTTAGCTTGGAGCTCCTCAGCCTGGAGGTGCGAAGTCAGAAGGAGTTGGAATAGCAAGAAAAGTCCATGGTTAATGTGTTGATAAGCCTCAACCCTTTAAAAAAGCCCGTACTGTCATCTTGGATGGAGTAGCCCAGGGTCTGTGAACAGTCATTTCACAGCTGTTTTTAGGAGCTGACGGAAGTCATGTAGGAGGGGCTGTTCAGCGGAAGTCAAGCAGATGGAATCTCCAAGGAGTTAAGGCTTGGTGGGGTGGGGCTTAGAAGTTGGTCTCTTGTTTTGAATGGCTGACTGTAATTGGACTCCAGAGAGTTTTACTGAATGGAAAGGAGATGTCTAGATTTCTGAAGCTGTTAATCAGCGTATAGATGACTTGTTGAATACTTCGCTCTAAGGCAGAGGGATGAGATTTTTAACTATAGGTTGATGAAGGAGGTGAGCGGGGTGCTGTCAGAAGGTGGGTCCGTGTGTGGAGTCAGCAGAGATGGCTGGTGACTGCATTATGGGTGTTTATTGCATTTTGAAGGGGTGCACTGATGAGGCAAGCAGGACATCACCAGTGAAAGGGACTCAAAGTGAACAATGAAAAGTGGGCTTCAGCAGCAGGTATTAATCACGTGTCATACTGTTGAAGCTAAAAGTGTCCCTGTGGCCATGCTGTAGTATAACGCAGTATGGCAGTAGTGATCTCAATATGTGCCTTGAGCTATTATTTGTTTTTGCAGGTGTTACACCTGGGCTTCAAGCAGTGGGTTGAGAAGATGAGGCGCTTGTGGGTTGGGCTGGTGTCTAAGAGCAAAGTAGGAAAAAAATGGACACTTTTGCCTTTGGCTTCAGGTGGGCCAGGGTGGAGCCCTTTTGGCTCGGGGTGGGCTGGGGTGGGCCATGCCGGCCCGGTTTTGCCTTGGGCCAGGAGGGGGGGGGCCAGGATGGATCCTCAAAAATCACATATTACAGAGGCAATAGTTTGAGGAGCAAGACTAGTATCTTCATGATAATCTATGATTGACTCTGACAAGAAACTCTTAATTCTCAGGACACTTTTTTCTTTTCTTTCTTTCCAGAAACGCTGAAGTGCAAGTATCTGGTTTAGACTACTAGGGAGAAGTATTGGTTCCCTGCACAATTAATCCCCTAATTTTTTTTTTAGCGTTCTTAACATTAAATACAGGAATTAGGGTAATATACCGTGTAAATGGGCATTAGAGAAGTAAAGTATTTTAAAAATCAGAAAAGAGACTCGAAAGTAAATGAGATTAAGAATGGCTATCAAATATAATAAAAGACAGGTGTTTAGCAATTAAAAGCGATGATTGTTGTAACTGAAAGAGCTGAAAATGGCAAGAGAACAGATGTTCCTTAACATCACATCTGATTTAGTTCCATATTCACAAAGAATGCTTGTTTTTCATTTGCTTTCTTGAAAATACTATGTTACTGCTAACTCCTAAAAGAAATTGGAAACTAGTCACAATTCTTTAATTAGCAGCTTCATAATACTATAAACTGCACAATAAAACTAATTTCTGAACACTTGTGCGCTGGTCTTAAGCATCAGTTTGGTGGGTATTGCATAGTTATTCATTGGACTGAACATTAAACAATTGTTCTCAGCTACAATTTCTAAAGAATTCCTCATATCAAGGAGGAAATAAAATTTATCTGACTTAGTGAATGAGCATTCCTTCTTCATTCTTTCTGGTACAAGCAGACTCTAATGATGTAATATCTCACTTAGTATTAGTCTCTCTTTCCAGAAGACATTTTAATAACCAGGTATTCTACATATTTTCAAACTGGTGAAACATTTAGAAGAATTATATTGCCACTTGTAATGGGTTAATATGATGCCAGTGAGGCTGAGACCCCTGTCTCCTCCTTGCCTTTCCTCCTAAACACAGGAAAACTTTCTTGCGACTTTTGTGGGGAAAACACACCAGCCCTCTCATATCAAGCACCTCAGCGACTAAGCATATAAAAAGCCGAGGTTTGTGACACTCCCCCGGTGCGCACATTTAAGTTTCACATGGGACAGAGAGAGAGTTTTCCATCAGAGAGAGAAAATTAAGTTTCCTCCATGTAGCAGTAAAAGTCTTTCATGGATAAATTTCCCGTTTCCTCAAGAGGGTGGAAAGGGGCATGCAAGGTGTCCCCACCCCCCATGTGGAGACAGAGCCACTGCGGAGGGATGAGAGGAGAGACCATCCTCCATAAGCCAGTAATGGAAGCCGTTGTGCCAGGGCAGACGCAGCACTGGCTCATCACTCGAGAGGCACATAACCACCCCTGCCCACAGAACTGTGGAAAAGAAGATGCTGAGTCGTCTACTATGAGAGGTGAGAGGGAAAGACTCTTTTGTGCAACTTTGCACGGACAGTTCATTTCTGGAATGGAACCTCAAAGGTTAAAGTCTGCG
Organism: Buceros rhinoceros silvestris; assembly: GCF_000710305.1. NCBI lineage: Eukaryota > Metazoa > Chordata > Aves > Bucerotiformes > Bucerotidae > Buceros > Buceros rhinoceros. The sequence continues at coordinate 1,340 of NW_010427372.1, read as the reverse complement.
GCTCTCCTTCCCCTCCCCACCCCATACCTTTGGGTAGCAGCCATGTGGCAGGGGCTTTGTTTGTTAAGCGGGAATGTGGATTCCGTGGGGGGAGGGAGGGAAGAGAATGTGTTTATCTGTATATACCTATTTATATATTTATTGACATCTGTTCTCTCTATTATCTCTCATCATCAGTCCCATGTGGCAGGGGCTTTGTTTGTTAAGCGGGAATGTGGATTCCGTGGGGGGAGGGAGGGAAGAGAATGTGTTTATCTGTATATACCTATTTATATATTTATTGACATCTGTTCTCTCTATTATCTCTCATCATCAGTCCAACTTTAAATGATTGATTTCTGGTTTTAATTGAGTTAAGCATTAAACCACTTTTGTTCCACCCCTTCTATTTAAAACCTGCGTTTCACTTTCTTTTGTTTACCTAAACAAGCCTGAACACACCCAAAGGAATCGCTTTAAAACCTTTGTGTATGTAGCCTTCGGGTGGGTTCACATTCCCCCTGAAGCTACAGAAAAGTCCCAAAAGAAAAAAAAACCTTTTGGAAATTCCAGATTTCTAATTTCAAACTGTGACACCACTCTAGCATTATGTAGTGCTAAACTTACAAGGATGATTCACATTTTATCATGTAGTTTGAGAGGTTCTCTAATGACCAGTGCTGACATTACATTGATTTTGCTCATAATTATTTAGAAATAATTGTTAAAGCAAAGCCACAATACCCTGTTTACATCATAATTAGCAATATAAGTTGGGACAGAATTTAAACATTGAGAGGTGCACAAAAATATCCCAGTGGTATAAAAGGGCTTTTGGTATGAAAAGCAACTTGGTGCTGATTAAGTAATCGAACTGTCTATGACTTCTATCTTTATAATGCAATTTAAAAAGAGAGTTTATTTCAGTGCTTCTCAACAAAGTATAAATGACAAAATCAGTATGTTTACATGCCCATGACCAATTTTTTGGTGTTCTTTTCATATAATTAGTAACACATTGAACTTAAAAGGCCTTTCACACAGTTACTCCAGTATATTTTGCAGTTATTAATAAAAAATATTCCATGGGACCACATCACAGAATCATCCCGTTGGAAGAGACGTTTGAGATCAAGTCCAACTGTTCACCCCGCACTGCCAGGGTTCCTAAACCATGTCCCTCAGCACCACATCTACACATCTTTTCAACACCTCCAGGAATGGCAACTCCACCAGCTCCCTGGGCAACATCTTCCAATGCTTAATGACACTCTGTGTAAAGAATTTTTTCCTGATAACCAACCGAAATTTTCCCTGATGCAACTTAAGGCCACTTCTTCTTATCTTGTCATTCGTAACAT
>NW_010427371.1:30024-31886 GCF_000710305.1 Buceros rhinoceros silvestris | reverse complement strand
ACAAGGAAGTCTAGTCCAAACCGGGACAGTTCCTCATCTGGTGACTGTGAGAGGCTACAATCTAAATCTCTTTTCCTCTCCCCACTGAAGAGCAACCCTTCCCTGCTGTTCAGGAATGTGTATTCCCTGTAATCAGAACCTCCATCACTAGCAGGCTTGCCAAACAGTTTGTGTGTGATCTCCCTGCGTGCTGAAGAAGGAGAACATAATGTTGTAAGATGTAATTTTATTAAATGTGTTACTTTCAAGTAGCATGTACTAGATATATTAAACCAAACAAACAAGCAAGAACTGTATTTACAGTTTTTAGTGATAACACTCTATTTTGTAAGATTACAATCCTTTTCTAATTAGCCTGAGCCCTGAATATACCAGTTAATTTCTATGTTGCTGATAAATTTATTTCCAGTCAGCTTTCCCTGGTAGCCTTGAAGAGATACTGCTTTTATTGATGTGACTGCCACTTTCCTTCTTTTCTAATCTCTCTATACAGTTCTCTCTGCAAAACTCCTTTTTGCTCACTAAAATCCTTAAGTCTTCTGTTTTTGTCACAAACCTTAGTAGCGAAATGAGGAGAAAGGAATAAGGAAAATCAGCAGGGGAAGCGAGCATGCAGTTATAGACAGACAGTAATGGAATGAGAGCATTGTGGTTGTATGTTGCAGGTCAGCTGTTATGGGCATTTTTGACAAATAAGGAAAATGTATGAAAATCGGAATAGCCAGGGCATCGTCAGGTGTTGATAAGGCTGTCAATAGATAGGTGGATAATTATAAGCATGGAGATAATGAAGGTGGCTCATCACAAGCCTCTCTTTTCTCCCTTCTGAATCCCTGAAGGTTACACCCCCCTCAGATTTGATGGTATCACTACACATGTAGCTGTCTCCAGCCTGATTCTGTCAAAAGAATTTCATTTTTAAAACCTACTAAAACACTTCTCTGTAAGGGTTTTACAAATCAAATCATTCTGACAGAACAAGGTTAAGGAGCAGTTGTGCTTGTAGGTCTGAGAGAACAGTTATCTATGTGGAAGGCATACACAGGGCAAAGTTTAGTGCCTGTGCGGTAAATAGGATAATATCTCTTATTAGAGGAGATAAATATAATCTCAGTCAAATATCTTAGAAACGAATGAAAAAGAAAAGAAGATCTTTGTGAAGATCAAGACATAGAAGCAGAGGATTTAACAAGAAGAAAGCAGAGCACTAACAATGGCATAAAACCTGGGTGATTTGAAGAAGGAGAAGGGACACGTATAGCATGGCTTCTGGGGATTTGTGCATAGTATGTCTCTTTTGAGAGAAAATCAGTATGATTTTGTGAAAGAAAGGCCTCCTTGAATCAAATACGTACAAGTGGCTACCGTTAAGGTTAGTAAGTGTCATACCTGATGTGCTGGGTTTCCATTTCTGCCACTGTCCTGGTTTGAGCTAAAACTTCCTTGTTTTGGGAAATGGACAAATAGAATTATTCCATGTAGTACAATAACTCTGCATTTAATTGGTTAAGGGGGTCAGGTGGACGTAATGTTACGTCGGGAGCCTTTAAAAGCAGCAGCTCGGGGGCAGATCCCTCTCCTGGGCTTCCGGACTCGCTGCATGGGGGTGGCCTGCTGTGGACCTGCTGGCAGACCTCCAGGCCCGACCAGGCCGAGACCAGGCCGAGACCAGGCCTGAGAGCTGAGGGCCTGCGCCTCCGGACCACTGAGGATCACAGACTGTGAACTATTCCTGCCGTGAGTCCCGTCTGGAATCGGGTGAGATATCCGGACTCCCACCCGTTTTGTGAAGGAAGTTCTCCTGCTGTTAACTCTGCAGCGCGCGGAGGTTCCCCCCCCCATCTCGCCGCGGGGACCGAGAC
>NW_010427371.1:19190-29866 GCF_000710305.1 Buceros rhinoceros silvestris | reverse complement strand
GGACCGAGACCAGCTGCAGCGTCTTCACTCCCGCCTTGCTGTTGGGTGCCTGCCGAGAGCACTGACCTTGACAAAGACTGTTAAGAGCTTTGGTTATCTAAGTCCTCTCTTCTTCGTTTTTTCTCCCTTTTTCTCACTTTGTGCCTATATATACATAATGGTGTATAGTTGTGTTGTTTTATTGTTCATTAAAAGTTTGTTTCAGTTTTCTCGAACGCAGACCAAGGTGTGAATTTCTTCTGTCCCCTTTAAACTCCTTCTGTCTCTAGCAAGGCAGAAGGGATCGTTAAGGAATTCGAGGGGTTATCACCTCGGGACCTCAACCCTTAACAGCCATGCTGCTGTTTGCTCAGCTGATTTTAAAGGATTATTTTAGAAAATTATGAAAGAAACATGTCCTGTTTCATCTACTGGCTGGTTAACAGCAGTGCACTATGTACCATTCAATATGCGCAATCGATCAGTCATGACCCTGTCTCGTTTATCCGCCTCCCCCAGTGCTCAACACTGCAATCTTCATCTATTCCAAACAGACAGCAAGGCATCTTATAAAAAGCTGATTCTGAACATCTCTCAAGTGTCCTTTGGAAGCTGCATATCTTCCTTGCAACATGTTAAGCTCTCACATGTGCTCTCACTGAGGATGAAGAAGGAAATTACAACTTCATCCTAGTTTACATCATGCTAGGAAAGCACTTCTGAGACTTGATCCTTCTTAATGTGCTCTCTTCTCCCTTATGCATCAAGACACATCAGTCTCAGTTTGTATATCCACTGGTGCCATCACTAATGGAACAGCAGAAGAAGCCAATTTTATTGACTAATGTACTCCACGGCCCACGTACAAAGTGCTTTAGATATTGTATAACTGAGTTAAATCACATCCAATTCTTCCAGGGCTAATAAAAACACAAATCTGACCTGGAGTTTTACTCCTTGCCAAGCTTATGCTTCTCTTTTCTTCCCTGAGGTGCTGTAGCTGCCGGTCACAAACAGTATTTCCTAGCAACGATGAATATTTTCTTTAAAACAGCTAAATAATTGTTCAGTGAAACTGTTACAAAGAAGAACAGCTCCCCTGACTGATCAAGCACTTCGGGAAGTCAGCCAAGAAACTGAAATCTAGGAACTTGCTTTAGCAATAAACTTCAGCATGAGAGTTTAAAGTTAGGTGCTTACTTAAATACCTTGCTGAATTGGGATCTAAGAAAATCATAAGCTACAATATCTAGTTAAGATAGCATTTTCATAATCACTTTTAGCCAACCTAAATGGAATGAAACCAGCAATCCTACCCTCTGTCCCACCTCCAGCCATGCACTACTGTTGCATTTAAGAAGTGAGTGACCCAGTTCAAGGAACAAATCCATATGAAAAGAAATAGCTTTTTTGTGCCCGACAGCCTCCCACCATCTCCCAGGCTGTTTCTCAGCCTCATTAGTTTCTTAGTCCAGCCTAACATGCAATGTGGATGCAAAAGGGTGGCAGGAATGTGTGGCTCAGATTAGGGGAGAGAGGGAGCTTGTTCATGTAAAGGGCAGCTCACTTGTGTTGGAGTAAAGCAATTGCAAAATTCCAGCTACAGAGATCTAAATCTACACGACCATATCCTACTAGTAAAATATTTTGTTTATTTTAATTCGAGAGCATGAACACAGTTATCATACCCTCAAGGGGAAATAAAATGTTCAGGATTTTGGAATAAACATTGCACACAATGTTAAGCAGAGGATAAATTTGTATCATTTACTGCAATGAGCAGGAGTCTACTGGGAATTTATTAAGTAGTTTCTGAAGCTGCTTTGCACATATCCAGTAGACTATAATAGCTTCTTCTAAGAACCTAATTAGCTGCCTCTCAAGAGCTGGTAATATCCCCATGGAAGGTTATCTTTGTAAGGCACTGATTATGTCACAGCTAGATAAAAGACTAGCTAACCCTTTCGCCTTCACAGTGTGAGAGGTGTATGGAAAAAGCCAATTACACAGATAGCAGTTAAACATTTGCTTTTTCAGTTGCAGAAGCTTTCAAGATAGGTGGGAGTCAGCCATACATACGTAATATCGAAACAGGAGGCTGTTGCATTTGAATTAAGATCTCTTTGATAAGATTTCAATTGAATTCAAGATGCTTACCTGTTTCAGAGATGGTAGATGCAGGAGGCATGAACAATGTATTTTCAGACAAAGACTAAATAACTGAGGCAATTGGCTCAATTTTTTCAAGCTTCAAAGCATCAATAACCATTAAAGTGAACGTCAATATGAAGTCAACTGTAATAGCTGACAAGCTTAGCTCAGATGCAATAGCTGGCATCTAGGCATTCATATTAAAGCTATGGCTGAATTAAGTTTTTATTTGTTAGTGTCTGAGCACGCCCACAAGGAAGAGGGAAAACATGGATTATGTAGGTAATAAAGTAAGAAAGGTAAGAAAGGTAAGTAAGTGCCACGTGAAGACATCAGCCCTGATGTACAGTAACTTCACTTTTCTAACTCTCATTGTCTTTTGTCTCTCAACTGTGCCCAGCTTGCAGCCAATGAAATTGTGTGGGCAAGCATTCATCAGGGAAAACCTAGTGCTTTCATTGCCCACTGTTGCTGCAAGGAGCCGGTAGAAATGAAGCTAGAATGTTAAGCCATTGAACATTTTAACCCTCTGATCTGTAGTTACTCTAGTCAGGAAAGAAATGACTGTGCAAATGTACAACCTGGAGGGTGGGGGGTGAGAATAGTAAGTCACTATTTAAAATCTCAATGTCAGAAAAGATTGATTCCTTTAGGTACCTTCTAAGAGTCTGTATATACTCACTAGGGCTTTGGTCCAGCAGAGCACTTCCACTAAAGTACAGACATTAAGTTAAATAAGTACCTAAAAGTCTGCTGAGTCAAGGCTGAAAGTGCTACTACACGTGGTCTTTGAATTCTGTCTTTCGTAAAGTCTAGTGAAAATCCAACTTTTTCATCCCTCTATTTCAAAACAAGTGACTGCTTATTTGACTGAACTATCTGTTTTTTCAAATGACAGTTTGAACTACAGTATCAGTAAAGTCTTTTGTCTCAGACACTGATTGTACTGCATCTTCTCTGTTCCAAGAAACATCAGTTTCCTAGCATTGTCAGGATCTTTAAGAAGTTAACTAAATCTGAGAAAAATCCTGCTTTTCCTGTGATGGAGATCAGCCAGACTGACTGTGATGCTCTGTTGCAGCTGGGCTTGGCTTCCTGGCAGGTGGTGATCACAAGGGAAGCTGGAGTTTTCGCTGGGCTGCTTGGGTTGTTTGAATTTGTTCCAAATGGACATCAGACACCACCACTCAGGGTGAATCCCAGCTCTGTATTAACTCTCATAGCATCATGAATAATGTTAACAAAGAAAACACACACACGAAATAAAAAGCAAACAAACAGGATCAAGAGTTCAAAACAAATGGCTTTGTTCTTACTGTAGCAAGGTGAAGTCATCTACTACTTAATATTCACGGTGCATTTTAATTAAAAAAGGCAGGTTAAGACTCCAAATGCTAAAGGATAAGATTTTATTTTCATTTAGTTGCTGTGTACTTTTTACCAGTTAAAAACAAGGGAGGCAGTGGGTCATACATTAATTTTTTATTATCACCTTCAGGCTTCTCTTTGTTCTTTCTCTCCCTTTTATCCCGTCCTATGTTCTAACCCCCATGTAAACTCTGATAAATTATGTCAGCACATAATAGAGGGCTGCTGACTGGTTGCTATTCGCATTCACCCTAGTGTTGCTCTGATTCTTCCATTAGCAGAATAGAGCTTAAGGGCCAATGAGCATGAAGGAATGCACATTCACAAAGCTCAGCAGTGTTATGGATTCACGTACAGCTAACATTTGATATTGTCAGACCAGAGCATAAATCAGGGGAAAAAAAAACAAAACAAAAACCCCAACAAAGCCTCAAAAAACCAAAAGCAAGCCAGGGATATAAGCAATCTAATTCTGTACATGGCATGTTAGTAAAATATCTCTCTCCCTTTTTGCATTTATGTCACCAATAATATTGTGTGATTAATGGCACACATCAGGACTTCAACTCTGCTTATTGGCTGCTGCTTGCTGCTTCTGGTGTCCAGAACCTTATGGTTTAGGTTTCTTTTGTTATTATGGATGGCAAAATAAAGATCTCCATGACCATCTCAAGGGTTTTACCTGCACGTCTGCACCATACACCATTTTTCTTTCTCAGTTTTCTGCAGTTAACAAACTAAACAGACACTTACTCCCAGAGTACACCTAAAATATTTCCAGGTATTGGCTTCTTACTACCAAGACCCACCTGCTGTTCTCTAAGAAGAAGAACTTTTTACAGCTGTGAGAGAGATGTGGTATATGATTCCTGAGAGGGCTGGAAAGGAAACATAATCCAGTGTTTGCATATCAAATGAAAGATGGCAAAAGGGCTTTTGCCTGCTGGCCAAGCCTCATGGTTTCATTGTGTTACTTGCATTCCATGTGAATTAAATAATCAAACATTTTTCCATGCTGCACAATACTTACTGCATGTAGTATTTTCATTTCTAAAGTATGTCCTATAAAGATTAACCAAGTAAGCCATATGCTGTGCTTGTGGGATAGTTAATTGCATATTATTTTCTTATTTTGCTAATACCTATATTGAAGGCTAACCACTGAGGCAACTTGCCCCAGACTGTGCATTAGCTGTGTTAGAAACCATTCTTACAATCGATCAATCACATGTAGGTTGGATTCAGCCTCTGAAATATCCAAACACTGAATGCAACTCACACAGCTGTGATGAAGCACCAAAAGCACAGGAAGCGTGCAGGAAAGGAACATAGAAGCAGGCGGTTCTGACACAGCTTGGTTCATAGCTAAGCCCACTCAGCATTAAAAACCCCAATGAATTCTTCTGCATGTTCTCCAGAGAGTTTTGATCCTAGTTGCATACTTTGAAACATTAATCATATACCCACTGCAGCAGATTCCATAAAAAATGAGTTGGCAGCAGATTTTTCCTGCTGTTGCTTCTCTTTCTATGCAACACTCCAATGAGTCATATATGTAGGAAAGTTGTGCGAAGCCAGGCGTCAAGTGAGAGTCCCAGATACGATGCCCTCCTTAAACTAACATGACCAAAGCCTACATTTTCTGTAGGCTTCAGACTGCTTTCAGACTGCTTCAGCTGAAGGTAACTGGTAGTCCTGGGGAAGGAAGAACTACGTAAGTCTTTCTGTATCTTTAGTACAATTAAAGAAGGAATACCGTCTTTGTGTATGAACCAACAACAGACAGAAGTCTTTCTTCAGCAGTGGAAGACGCTATTGAAAATTAACTTAAAGGTGACCATGGCTGATATTTGGATCAATGCTATTGCTTCTAAAAGGCATATTTCTCCTCAACTGTGTTGGGAAAATGGTGGAAAGAAAAGGTAAAAAACTTTCTAAAATAAAAATAGTCCTGGGTTTGGCTAGGCTAGGGTTAATTTTCACAGCCAGGCTAGCCGGACTGAACCAGCCAGTGGGATATTTGATACCATACTGATGCCATGCCCAGTATATATGAGAGGGCTGGCCTGAGAGGGCGTGCAGTTTCAAACAGCAGCAGCACATGGCTCGGCTTGGCTCGCCATTGCAGCGGTGGTGAGCAGCGCGTTGTATATCACTCGCGTTATTATTTTTATTACTACTGTCTCCTCTCTTTTCGTTGTGTTCAGGTAAACTCTTCTTATGATGACCTGTGCAGCTTTACTTTTACCTTTTTCTTCTCTACCCCCAGGGGTTAGGAAGGAGGGAGTGGCTGCGTGGTGCTTAGTTGACCTCTATGTTCAGACCATGTCTGTTCTCATCACTGCCTGGCTGCTGACCAAGCATTTCTACGCAGTCATACAGCTTGGAGACAAAGAAGACCTCCTGCACAGCATCACCTAGGGCTGTCTTCCAGTTCATCATCGCTGATGAAACAGGACAGCAGACATCCCCATCACTTCTAATTTATTGTTTGCAAAAGTGTTGCCAAGGGATTAACTTTAATTGCTTTTGTAATAATTTTCTGTGGTATGTTGAAATCCTATTGACATTAAGGTCATGTTGACATTAATGTCAACAGCTTATTCTGCTAACCTGTTTTTAAGTAAGTGCTTTTGGAGAGCAGGTAGGTATCCTGGGATAAGAGAGAAAAATTATGGGTCTGAGTGTAAGGTGATTAATGTTAATTATTACAATTAATTATTACAATACCACCTTTGTAATTGAACTAGTGCACATTTGGCTGTGTGGAATGCCTGACTTCTGGATAACTTCTTTCCAAGAAACTAAGTCAAAAATTCCTTACTCTGATCAGACCCTATTTAAGATTACTTATTTATTAGTTGTTAAGTTATTCATGGTAAACCAGAGTTACTCAATTCCTAAATGAATTGTCTTTTCCACAGCTGTAATCTGTTTTATTTATCTGTTGCATACCGAGACAGGACTCATTGCTGCATTGGCAACGAAGTGTGGTATCAAATCCTTGCAGGAAATGCATTTCAGAGGTGCCAGCTCTCACCATTGTCTGTATACACAGCCAAAGTGCTACAGCAGAGACTCAGTCACCCACCCTGCACTCACAACCAGCCTTAACACCTCCTCCTATTCAGGATTCACAGCACAGACCCCTCATCCGAGGAGAGGTTGTGAAAGAACAGATTTTTGCGCTGTTAGTTTGGGTCCTATGGGAGTGGCAGTTCAGGGTTTTATGTGAGTACTCATGAGAAGACATATACCTGCTGGTGCCTGCTTCCTCTTACTTGGATACGGCATGGCAGCAGGTCTGTCTCTGAGTGAGTGCAGAGCTTTTTCACTAAGGGAGATGCATTATTCAGCCACGTAGGAAGAATTCAGTATCTGGGCAGCTTCACTTCATACCTGTCAATGAAAAAGCTGGGCACCAGAGTGCTATGGGCTGGATCCAGCTAATGGGCCCTGAATTTGTTTATGCATGCCCTGATAAACAAAACTCTAAGCAAGAAACTGGGGGACATGTATTTTCATCTTGCGGAGCAGAGTACTGTAGCTGCAAAGTTATTATGTGAACTGTAGAGAAGCCAGTCTCCATCTTTCCTTCTACCCCTTGAAGTCAAGTTCTACACAGAAAGCAGAATTATGGAGTCTGAGAAATAGAAAGAGGGACCCTAATTTTGCAGCTTGTTAATGGAGCATTTTCCCTTGGATCAGGTACATGAAAAGCAGAGGGAGCAGAGATTGCCCAACGTGTTAGCTGTTGAGCTCCTGAGCAGAACACTAACATTTCTGTTCTGAAATTACAGCTTTCAGGTGTATCAGACATGCAAGTTTGACAGTTTTCTCTCACTTTCAACTTTATTATGCTGACTTCATCACTAAAATAACTGTCCCCAGAATTAACTGTATGTTCATGTCTTATCTGTAGAAAATGTAAGACTGAGTATATGTGTATGCAAATGCAATAGTAAATCGTACTGGAGAGGCCTCTTAAAATAACTACAACTACTGTAAGAGAGAGAATTACCCATCCTCCTCACACCCATAGAGAGCTGCTGTTGGGAGGGGAAGGTTGAAGATAACATGTGTGTGTGTTTGTGCGTGTGTACATAACACTGTTGTTTAAAGCTTGATTTTATGGACTCTCTGCCTTCTTCTTGTGCTGGAACAGGGACCCCAGTTCTTCATCTTTTCTAGCTTCCTCTTCACTACTCCTTTGCATTCTCAGCAGCCACAACCAGCAGTTTCCATTTCCTCTGTGCTGCTTCTTTCTTCACAACCCTTGTCCTTGAATCTCTGTCCATGCCTCTACTTCCACGGCAATGGGGCTGAAAGGAGCAAAAATGTAAAGAAAGGGGCAAGAAGAGTGACTTCTAGGGAAGGCCTGTCTTCACAACCTCCTAATCTCATACATAATTTCCTGCTCTAAACTCATGCTAATGTACCTAATTCAGATTTTATTCAAGGATTATTTATCTATCTATTTTATTTAAGGTTATCTATCTGTTACTTGTTTGTAGATTACAATATTTTTATTAAATAAGTTATGTGAGATGCAACTGTGCACATGTGATTGTGATACGGGGCTGAAAAAGATAAAGCCTATCAAATGATGAGAGATATATCTAGGTGGCTATACGGTGAAAGCCTAGGAATAGCTTACAAAATTCTCTGAGTTCTCATCTTGACTCTATCACAGATATTCTCTGTGCTCCAGAAAAAGACCCAGTCTCTCTCTGCTATCTTTACTATGACAGAAATATTTCCTTACTTTACAAAGCGACCACTGAGGATCAAATCATTCACATTTAATGGTTCTTGTTTATGCACTGTCAAACCATAATAAGCTGTTGTGACACGGTGCTTATGCATTTAGTATTACGGGAATCTTTATTACTATCATTATATGAATTACCATCAAGAGAGATTTTTTATGACATGTTCTATTAATAATAATGAAATAATAAGTAAAAACAATAATGGAAATGGATGATTTGGAAATCAATATGTCATTGTTCTGCCCTTCTGGTGTTTGATGTCTGATTCTCATGTTGACAATGCTTTTTTTTCTGCAGTTGTAAGTCTAAAAAGGCTAGAATGTCAGATTTATGTATTTTTTCCCTTGGACAAGAAGATATGAATTGTAACACAATTAAGCAAATTACAATGCATTACACACTACATTTAAGAAGTTAATTTGAATGATTGCATCACTTGATCAAAAGTTTATTAAAATCAGTAGGAGTCTTAAATGGATTAACTCATGGGTTTTTAAATCAGATCCTTAGTATATTTTCTACTAGATAGTAGAACTACACTTCCTGTGTACAGTCAGGAGGTAGCAGTCACTTAAGAACTGAGTCAAAAAGAAGGAGAAATTCAAAAGAAAAAGATCTGTTGACTGAAGACTCAGAAGCAATGAATGAACAAAATTGATTTCTGTACCTGAGGAGAAGAAATGCTAAGATGATTTAGTGTTTCACCTCCATCCTTAAAGATCACTCCGATGTATGAGGTGAAATATGGTTTACAGAGCAATGAAAAGAATGATTTACAATTGGGCTATGAGAGATGTTTTGTGCTGACCAGTCCTCAAAGACCTGAATGGAGTGGATTGCCACACTTTAAGTTAAATTATCACAGGAATGAGCCTTTCATGAACTGATTATGGCTTTCATTCGGGAAGACAAAGAAGGGTGAACATTTGAGCTTTCCTATTTTTGGTTCTTTTTTCATATTCTCCCTCCTTTCTCTTAAGACCATGATGCATATTCTGCATTATTTGGGAATCATCCCTCTCTTTTGGGGCTCTGGAACAAGAATAAACAATCAGGAGTAGAAAAATGTGTTGTCAGCAGCTAAAGCCTTTCCTCAAAATTAATTCTGTCATCTTTTTAACCAAGCAGGATTCAGCTCACAGTGTGCTGCTGAGTACATGAGATTTTTTTCATTCTGAAGCAACAGACTGAAGAACCCAACAAACAGAAGCTGCGTACACAAAAGAAAAGAAACTTGAAAACGAATGTCAGAGGAACAAATCCATGCCACATAAAACTTTCTTCCTCATTGTGCTTGATTAGCATATTACCGAGTTCAGCCTACACCTGCTTTTCTCTCCTCCTTAATTTTAATTATAATGTGCTCCTTTGTGTTGCTCCATTTATTACTAAATGAATCTAGTTTTAAGGATGTGCATGTGGCCAATTTATTCATTAGATCTATTGTAGTGGAACTGAATAAAAGGTTTTATTATCAATCTCCTTAATTTCCAGCCAGGATTTAGTGGAAATCAATACTGGAGAATGCATAATTGCTAAATCTTCTTAAATTAATAGACTCATTCATTAAGCCCCCCAAAAATACTTAGCTGGTATTTCTTGTGACTTTCTCTAATTAATTAACAAGTAGAAAACGATAGTGAGCAGAACAGCTTTTGGCAATCATATGGTGGAATCTGAAGACCAATCTTGACGAAGAATTAATTTGGATATGTATATACAGTATTTCACCCGTAAATTGATTATAGGAGAAGGTACTGCATAAGACAAATGGTAGTAGTATGCTGATGGTTGGCAAAAAATCCAGTATCCAGCAGGTGGTTTTAGGCAGTTCAAGCTGGGATGTGTACCAATGTGTAGTCACTAATGAATAGTAGTCAGTTTTAAAAGCTTTGGAATTAAATATAGTGCAATCTGTCTGTATAAAACTGCATGGTATGTATGCAGTATTTGTGCGATTTTCATTTGTGCCTAACTAGGCAAGTTTTTTTGCCAGAAATGAAGAAGTAAAGCACTAAAAGATGCTGGAAGAGAAAAGCAAGTGATGAAAGGCTCTGCGGTCAGGTTCTGTGTTGTCTCCATCTTCTTATCTGGGAGCTCTAGGTTTTACTTTGTCCCAGAATGTAAGTCTTGGGAGAAAGGAATGCATGATCATGAGTGCAGATGATGGTTTATTGTCAGACGCTATTGACTGCTGTGGGTTTCAGCAGTGACTGGTCACTTCTCTAGAGAACCTGTTGGTGGCAGCCCAGCGGAGTTTAGACTGAGTCTGGAATTTCCAGTGTCACAGCATAAGTTGGTAGGAGAAAATCTTGCTGTGACCGAATATGTGAATTACTACTAGCTGTAAGCTATTGAAAGTAAGGAAAAAAGCGTACAATGAACCCCCAAGAAAGAAAAGTCCTG
>NW_010427371.1:3934-19095 GCF_000710305.1 Buceros rhinoceros silvestris | reverse complement strand
CTGCTGAAAGCAGCTTTCTGATCTCCGCCTCTTGCTCAAGACAGGGACATTCCTTCCTTTTGTTTCCCCAGCATGGTTCCATACTCTGTATTTTTACCATAAGTTATATTTACTGTGTCTAATAACTGAGCAACAGACCATGAATATGTGTACTCACAGGCAGCAGAGAGAAATGAGTCTGGGTCCTTCGTGCTTGTCAGACAAGCGTGAAAAGAGAGGAATATGCTCTCCCCTCTGGCAAAGCATCTCATGTATCTCCTCTCGGGGATGCTTGCAGAAAAACTGGAGCTGCTGCCAAGTGTACTGGGCCTGTGTATGGCCCTTATTGTGCTGTCTATCTATACATATATTACGTAGTATCTTTATTGCTTTTTCCCTGCAAACTAACAAGGTGAAATGCTATTACAGCCCATGATCTGGAATGAAGCATGGTGTAGAGGAAAACAGAACACTTCCAGCTCCTGGCAGAGTTTCATGACAGTTAGCAGAGACATTGCTCCCTGACTAGGAACAGTGATAGTGAAATCGCATGGCTACATTTCCCCGAACTGCCTTGTGATAATACAACTTTGAGTCTTGAAACATGACAAACATTACATTCACTAAGAAAGAAAACAAAGGTCTGAGGAACTCTGCATCACACACACAGTGCCCTTCATTGAAAAGATCCATATCTATGATACAGACCAGCTTCATAAGGTTCATTCTCTGCTATCCACGGGATGTGTCGAGTCTGCGTTGCTGAGGGCATTTCCTGAATGCATGCTGTGACAAGACCCAGGTATCACTATCTCTCCTACAGTCTGTTTTCCCTTGACGGAAAACCTGGTAGTACTGGCTGGGAGAGAATTAACATAACTGGGGGTCAAGACTGCAGGATGCTTCATGGATTACACCCATGCTGCATTTCAGATACCAGCATTGACTCTCCAGATCTCAAAAACTTTTGAAACAGTATTGTGAGACTACTAACCCCAGTGGCAGAGAGAGACTAACCAGTTTAGGTTGGCAGGTGGTTATGCTTTGACAATGTACATGGAATTCAGTTTTGGCTACTGTTACGGCCTAGACAAACACATGTAGTTCTTTTTGAACTACATTTTTCCACATCAAAATGTTTTAGCTTTTTACATCTGATCATTGGTTTGATACTTAGTACCTACTCTTTCATCATGGTACTACTTTTCTGTTTGGGCTAAATAAATACTGGTTACTCATTTCTTATTTGTGCATGTTTTTTAAGAAACTTCATTATAATGCACAGCAAGTCTCGTCAAGCTGGGGGATTGATTTTTTTGTAACTGAGTGTGTTGAATGGAGCTAGTATTAGCACTTGTGTTTTGGTGTACATCCACTAGCCATGGAGCTTGAAAGATCTTTTAATGGACATACACAGATACCCTTTCAAGTGGCGTTACTTTTGGGCACCATGTCTCAGTACTTGCCACAGCTTAAACACAGAATGAACAAAAATCCCCAAGACAACATCAGAACAGTAAAATTCTGGGAAATGAGCAAGGTGAGATAGTAACAGGAAAATAGGTTGACCGTTTCAGCTAAGGGTAGCTTTGTTGACACTACACTGGATCAGCTGGAGCTGATTTTTTAAAATCAGGCTGATTTCTTATTCTTATGATGCATTGAAGTGGACTGAGAACTCATGCTTGCTTTTCAAAATGATGACAATATTTTTTCTTTTTGTAACTATCTACAGCTTTGTCAGTGTGCAGAAATGCCCACGGTGAAATACACCTCATTTTTATTCTCACATGATTTCTTCAAGTGTGGATCTACTTGTGCCATTAGGCCCTACTGCTACTAGACCTTTCTGCATTAGGCATTTATCATCATAAAATTCCGTTCCTGATTCTTCTGATCAGTTAGCTGTGCCATAGGGATGGGCAGCCACCTTCTCTTTTGTCTGCTGTAGCCTTAGAAGAGCATTTGCATTGCAAGACAGTTTCTGCTTACAATGCAGAGAGGAAGAATATCCGTTAGACTATCCTGAATGAATACTTGTGCTGTAAAGTGCAAGGTCATTAATTTACTGAAAAAGTAAATTGGAATTCCTTTTTTAAAGATCGCATTTTTTAAAGATCAAGTATTCAGTCATGATATTGTGATAATTTGTGGTTTTCATCACAAAGTATGCGTGCTGTAGTCACAGAACTGAATCATTTTGGTTAATCTTTAGGTTTAGTTATGGTATGGTTTGTTTTGTTTTGTTTTCTTTTTCCCCCTCTGAAAAGCATGTATGGAGGAGAATTTGAGTGCACATTTTTTCATATGGGAGCTGCACATCTTAGCCACCAAATGAACATCACTTTTAACACTGTAGAACACATTGCAGTATTTCTTTACAAATGAGTTTAGATCTCTGCCATTATAAAAATACAGTTATTAACTAGTATGATCTTCTATAATGTTTTGACTTGAAAATACCTAGCTTGCAATTTGAGAAATAAAAAAACAAAACATAGATTATAGGAGAAAAGCTACGCCTTTTAAAAAAGCTACAAATTTTGGGTTATTTTTTAGTAAATGCAACCTGATTTTAAGATTAATCATATTTTTAATAAAAATAATAGCTCATTTAAATGTATTTCTTTTTCTTCAGCCCAGACATATAAACCCATATCCTGGATCTAATTTGTTGGTTTGAGAACATACAACCACTTCTTCCAAGTGTGTACAGTCAACCTATATGTGGAAAAATGTTTTCCAGAAGGTGCAAAACTGCTAACTTTCATTATTTTAAAACAATAAGTATAGAGATGCAGAAAATAATTTTTCTTAACTGGAAGGAATCCGGACTTTAATTTCTTTATATATGAGGAAGTGTTATTTTAAAACTATAGCTTTAATGGCACCGTCACTTCTCATTTGAAGTGACACAACCTTCTAATCTGTTTCAAATGTTGCAAAACAGTAACTATCATTTTCCAGGTAACATGGCATTTAAAATGCCTCTGAAGAACGGGATATATATGCTTAAAAACACATCCAAATCAAGAAGTTAATCCTGGTTTTGGTTTTGAGAAACTGTGTGAGTCTAGGCTTCAGATGAAGCTCAGGAAGCTGACTTCAGAAGGAGGTAAAATTTTCTGGTTTGTTTAATTGTGCAACTTATTCAGACCTAAGCTGAATAGACAGGACAAACAAACAATCTAGACAAGAGGCTTTCCCATATTCCCTGGGAGTTAGAAATTTGGAGGAAATTTTATGCTGAAAAATGCTGATACATTTTTTGAGAAATTACTATTGCCTTGTGGCTGCTCTCTGAAATTGAAATTCCCATCAGCTGCCTGTTTCTGCTATTTGTAGAGTTTGACTTGACAAGAACAATGATCTCACTAAGCAGCAGCCTGGGATTGTGTGGTTTGTGGCTCTGATTAAAGCCTAGCTCTGTCATAGATGAACTGAGATCTCTGGCATAGCCAAGTACATCCATACCATGGATACTATGACTCTGGCACCCCAACCCTGGGACAACCTGGACAGGCCGGTTTGCCCTGAGCTACAGATTTAGAAGCCTCTGGATCCCAGCCTTGAAAGAGTTTTTATGGAGGTCTGTCTGAAAAACATCAGAGTAACGAGGAGAGAGAAGGGACATCAAGATCCCCAGGTCCCTAACCAGAATACAGACAACTCACCAACTCTGCTGGGAGCTGTGACTACTAAAAGATGGCTTGGAAATGGGCAGACTGGAAGTAGCATGCCTTTATCTCAGTGCAGTGTTTTCCTGGCAGATCTGTCTCAAAAGCTGGGATGCTGAGACAGTCCAGGAATCTGTCAGTAAACTGCTTTGCCCTGTATAAACTTTTGTCAAATGCAAGATATTTCTGAAAAAGCATGCTGGACTCAGTAACATTTTCCCATGAAATTAATTTAATTGGAGAACAGCTAACCAGCTGTAGTTGTTACGTATAACAAAAAAGGCTGTTTATGGAACGCAAAAGCACAAAGGGCTAGTCAACAGAAAATGCATATTTCATTAACATTGCAATTCTCAACACTTAGGATAGCAACTTTGAAATTCTGCAGTTATGTAAATATATAATTTTTATCTAAATAGGTGGAAATGTTGAGCCAAAATCTATCCTCGAAAGTCCAGATACCTATGGACATGGTGGTCCTTCTGTGACTGAATATGTTTGTAAACAATAGGGAGAACTTGCAGTTTAAACCTGCTTTAAAAAAGATTTTAAAAAAGCAGAACACTGAGACACTCTGGTTTATCAGTCAGAAATGAGGAAGAGATGTGTGTCTTCCACGTCCAGTTTCTCCCAGAGAATTACAAACTAAATCGAGCCACAGAAAGAGATTTGACTTAGCAACCACAGCCCTAAACGCTTCCCTGGAGCTGGCTATACCAGCCAAAATAAGAGCTGGTAAAAAAGCCTTCTAGAAGATCACTGAAAGAGGATTGACTCAGGCTGAGCGAGATTTGGCTTCAGTCCCTTCCATTTGAATTTCATCACTGATTTCCTACGCGACTTCTGAGATACGGTGTAATTTTCTTCAGTATCTCCTGGTAAAACTGACAGAATAAGCAGGGGAGCAGAGCTCTCCAGCAGAGCTCTCCAGCTTGGTGGTGTGAGTAGTCACTGCCAAGATGGGGCAGTGGTATTATAGCCAGTGTAGAATAGAACATTGACAGTAGTAAGATTGTCCAACTGAGTGTGGTGGTGCAATTACCCCCTCCCACACGCTTATGGGCTGCTCAATACAGGGTGCAACTCCCCTCTCTGGGTCACACAACAATAAGTTGGAAAAGTCAAATGCGGACTCTGACAGACAGTGTACAATGGTGTTAAGACCCTCCTTGACACTTCTGGCTCCTACCTTCCCTCTTCTCTGGGGTTGATAACGACAAGTATCTCCTGCAATGGACCAGAGTGCTAGGGCAGTCCCTTGGCACGCCTGGCTCATTGTGCCCTCCTATCATTCTGAAACTTCTTATGACCTGATACACTTGTACTTGGTTGTGGCCCAAAGAGGGAATATTAGGACCCCAAGATCCAGCAACTTCTGGGCGTGCACAGACTGAAACATTACATCACTTGAGTTAGGCTGGGGAGGAAATATACGTGAAAAAATTCAATTATCTCGGACCCTACGAACAGTGATACAAAATGAGACCCTTTGAGCTATCCTGGATCGCACTGGGCTGCATCCAGCATCTCCCCTGAGCTGGGACGCCTTTCAGGATCTTCCAATGGCGAAACCAACACAAGACCTGGGTGAGGACCACCTCCTCGAGACTTAGCCGTCACCCATTGAGTAATGCCAATGCATTGTATTTACCCTAACTCGAAGAGGGAAATTTTTACTATAGGCCAGCCTCTTTTACTCACCTTTCTACCTACTTAGGCAGTTTCCTTTATGCATTTGAGAGTGGGCTCTGGATTCCAGTATTTCTGTTTGTTTGTATGTGTGTCTCTATGTCTTGTGTTTGTGAACATATATTTTGATTTAAGGTACCTTGTAGTAAGTTACTGTCAATCTTGTCATTCTCAAAACTGTAATCAAGTCACTGTTCTACTTTGCTAAATCACTTAATAGTTCTTAAATTGGTTAATCATTAAATGTGCTAAAATCCAACCCTTTTGATTTACCTTATACTAGCAAGAAAGTTTGTGTTGTTGACAAATCAAACCATATTAAATGTATACATCTGCCACAAAGAGAACCATACTATAGCCATACTCTAACAGGAAATTTAGGAATCAGGAGTGGAACCTATCTTCTGCACTTTGTAGCAATGATATAACTGCTGAATGCTTGATAAAATTAGGGGAAGGAGAAATATCACTTTTTTTCCAGTATTTGTGGTCTGGCAACACCTATTACATAGGATTCTATAGGTGAGATGGTTATGGACCCTAGCAATTTTTTTGAGTATCTTGACAGGTGTCAGGAAGTTCGGGCTTACCCGCTTAGTAGAGTAAGGGATTAGGAAGTTCTAGGTATATCCAGAAGTATGCCTAGAAGACCTAGAGAAGTTAACCAGTGACAGCTTTTGTCCATCTAGCCTTTAGGACCTACAAAGGAGGATCCATGAAATTATAGGCCCATAAGCCTTACTTTAGCCCATGAGAAAGTTATGGAACGAATCCTCCTGGTGGCTATCATAACTCAAATGAGGCACATAACTGGAGAAAGGCAGCATGGATTCACCGAGGACAAATCTTGCTTGACAAACCTGATTACCTTCTGTGAAAAAGTAACCCTTTCAGCTGATGTGGGGTGAGTAGGGGACATCGCCTACTTGGGTTTCTCCAAGGCTTTTGATACAGTTTCCCACAACCTCCTCCTAGAGCAACTGTGCGTGTGAGTCTTAAGTGACCTAGAGAAATTCACACTGTCCAGTGCTAAGCTGCTCATCACATCTGACCATTTTGATAAAGGCATGAGTGCATAATAGTTTACATAAATGCCGTGCTGTTCATTACTCTCCTTGAACACATTCAGCTAGCTGTGGTGGTCCAACACAGCTACCATGAGAGCCAGCTGAATATCTGAGATGGGATCAACCTTAGTGGGGCAAACCCAATTTGCTTCCCCCTTGCTTACTTTCAGCAGCATGGCTGATGGCTAGCGGGGGTGTGTCCAACTCTTTGGCTATCCTCTGGCTTTCTATAGGGCTATGAGTCTGAATTCTGAAAGCATTACAACTCTACTCTGGGCGTTATGAATACCCATCTCTTTTGTGAACCACAAACTTGACGTGTCTCCTCAGAGGAGCAAAAGTGAGGCTTTTTAGCAATCCTGAATGAGTTCTAGCCTTATTTCCTTGAAAACAGACTTGTGGTTGAGAACAACAAAACCATATTGAAGACATGCTTATTTTCTGCACGTGCCTCTAAAGTCCATTGCCCAAGTACAATGAACAGTAATGTGTCTCTAAAAGCTTGTAAAATACACATGTTTAATGTGATATTAATCAGATAGTTACTGTCTCCTAAAAAATCAAAAATTAAAATACGTGTGTGGTAAATGCAAGAGCAGTGTGAAAACTATGCAGTTCACAAATGCTAAATTTTCATGACAAAGAACCTAGTTAAGATTTAGAATGAAGTGAAATTCTTAAAATAAATGGAGAGCTAGAATTACCAGTAAAACTGAAGTTTAAGATCCTAACCCAAAATATAGCAATGTATCTACACACATTCAGAATAAACTCATTGCGTGGAAATTCGATTACATTCACATATTTGTACGTGCATTTTCAAGAAGCTTCTAATAGTTTATTAAAATTATTACAATATGAAAAATAGAGACCCATTCCATTTCCAGTGGATCTAAAAATTGAACAGGCCTGAATCAACACACCATCACATTTCAGACATATACAAAATATCTCGGTGATATGTATGTACCAATAAAAAGAGGGTTACTTTGGCTTTAGGCAAGAAAATGCCACTGTGCTTCCAAACATGAATGCTACTTTCTGATGATTTTTTAAAAAAACTAGTTTAGATACTAGTCTCTATTTTTACATTGCTAGCTTCACGGGAAAAGCAGTTAATAGGTTTGATAAGGAAAATAGTTTTGAACTCTACAAGAGTACTCTATCTATCCATCTACTGAATACCTGTCTTAATCAGTTGATTCATTTTATTCAAGTGATTTTCCAAATCCTTATGTACTAAAAGGGCCATCAACATTTCAGTGACATTTAGGAATTTTATCCTGGCATCACCCATTCTGATAGGGGGAAATTTTATTCCCAATTTATGAAGAGAGAATGCTGACTGAAGTGATGACTTTAGTAAAGTAGGTCATTTGTCCAAGATGACCAAGAGAGTCTGTAGCAAACACAGCACAATAATATTACATGATATCAAATTATCTGTTAGAACACAAAAAGTCTGCATGAGCAAAAACTTTTCTAACAATGTGAATGGTCAGTATGCTAAAAAATGCAATTGGATTCTGACCTATGCAGCAATTAATGCAAATTGGAATGAATAGTTTACTACCGGTTGTGAGCATTTTTGTAACGCAAGAAGGGGGAATCCTTAGAATGATGTTCAAAGGAGAGGCAGGTTAAAATTGGTCAAAAGTATTCTTTAAAATGCTTAATATCTAAGCATAATAAAGAAATAAAGACCAGGAAATAAGCAGAATTTTAAAACTAATGCAGCTATTAATTCCCTGGTGACTGGAAAAAGGGAAAGATTTCACCCAATTTTAAAAAGGATAGAAAGGAGGACCCTGGGAACTACTGACCTGTCAAACTCACCTCTGCCTGGGAAAACCATGGAACAGGTCCTCCTAGAAGCTATATGAAGGCACATGGCAGAGAGGAAGATGATTTGGGAAGCCAGCAAGCTTTAACAAGGGCAAGTTCTGCCTGACCAACTAGTGGAGTTTTACGAAGAAAGGACTATATTGGTGGACAGGGGAAGAGCTATGGATGTCATCTATCTGGACTTCTGTAAAGCCTCTGCATGGTCCCCCACAACATCCTTCTCTCTAAATTCGAGACAAACGGATTTGATGGGTGGACTGTTCGGTGAATAACAAATTGGTTGTATGGTCACATCTAAAGCATAGTGATCAATGGCTTGATGTCCAGATCTCCATCTGCCAGTGAGACAGTCTGTTTGCAGTTGTCTGAAACTTGGACAAGCTTTTGAAACATGCTAACTTGTGGATGTCACAGTCTGAAACCTTAGAGAATGAGATGGACCTTTGACACTGCTCTTACTTCCACTTGGTGGCAGTGCTCCCACCTTATAATCTACACCTAACTTTTGCTGTTAATAAAGTCACGTTCTTCTACATCATCCTCTAACCCCATACCACAGTGACTTTTTAAAAAATAAGATTACAGACATCACTTTTCCTAAATGGTTGCAGAAATCGTGATGCAATACCATCTATTGATATATTTTGTATCTAATATAATGACATTCTGCTTTAATTTCCTATTATTGGAGATGCATAATAAAAAAGATTACTATGAGAATATTTGAACTGCAAACAGTATTTTAGTTTAAGTCTGAATATATTCAAAATTTTATGTGCCTTGTTTTTGTTGATTGCTTCTCAATAATACATTTCAGACTGGCATTTCAGAGTGATGGCTGTTGAAAACACGGATAAGTTGACAAGGCAATGTTTATATATTTTTTTCCTTAATTTCAGGCTTTTTATATGTATTTGTCATGTGTGTCAATACTCTCTGTTGTCTTGTATTTTAAATACTGATTGAGTCCTGGGAATTAAACAGTGTCATTGCTATTGCATGTAAAAAGCATATTTGCTGCGGCATAATTGTTAGTGTTGGCTATGGCAAGGAAGACAGATTTAAATGTTAGTTTGCTGTAAATATTTGTCTACCTTGTAGGTTGCAAGAAAAAAACTTTCAAGTTGCATATACAAAAGAGGGAAAGTAGAGGCTGAGTCAACAGTTTGAACTGAAAGCCCGTGAGATATAAGAAATAATTAGAAACCGTATCCCCCACGCTTATGAGTCAATGTAATCACTTGCAGGAGCCTCCAGGTTATAGTTTTTGAATGCTCCCACCTTCAAGTCCACTGTCTGATGCAGTGCCACTCATCCCAGCATATTCCATGGTTCTATCATATAAGCCAATGTCTGCTTAGTTTTCAGCTGAAGAGGTTTAATGAGTGACCCACTTTATGACATTCCTCTGTAAGAATTCCTTTGTGGGTATCTTCCTCAATACCTCCCAGATGGTTTAGTAGCAAAACATGGAAGAAGCCAATGGGAGCAGATGTGACCTAGAAAACTTTCAAATCAGGTAAGTGGAGAATAACATTTGCTCATGTTATTTATTTCTTCTCCTGCTGACTTTGAGAAACAAAAGAAAATAGCAGTAGTTGCAAGGATTGCTTTGCAGCTAACAGAGTTGGTAAAAGATTGTCTGGAACAGCAAAATGCTGGTTAGAAAAGAACATAGATTTCAGAACCCTGCAGCGTCTTCCCCTTCAACGTCTTGCTGCTCAGAGACTGAATATCTGCACCCTCAGTGGATGCAGACAATGAAAATCTCATGATTAATGTGAATGTCTTTGCCACCATGGGCATTTTACACCATCTGATATGCAAAACAAATTTCCATACTCTGAGTTTTCTGTGGTGCTTAGCTTCTGTCTTGCTCATGAATAAGCTAAAGACTTCATGCTGACCAAGGTGGGAGCAGGTAGCTCTCTTATGACAAACATTTAAATTGTGTGTTTTACTGCTAGAACAGTACAACTTTGTGTCATTAGAAGACGGATAGGTGCGTGTCCAACAGGCAAAGCGAATCGCCCACCGAACATCAGTGGTCTAAGGGCTGGCTACAGCTAATCATTTGTCATGATTTATAGTTGACTGCATTGTGCAGTGACTTGTCCCTCAGAAGTACAGAGAAAAGGCTCCATTAGCCAAGCCTCTGAACTTTTAGGCAGCTGCATTTAAAGAAACCCCACTGTTAGCTTTCATGGCCGCTAACATTCAATACAATTTTGTTTCCTTTTTGACAGCATGGGTATTTTCTAGCAAATACATAAAGCTGTTTCTGACCTGCATGTTGTGGGATGTTATTAAAAAAGCCTGTCATTCCTCAAAATATTTTTATAATTCAACAGCTGAAATAATTAGCTTTAAAGATTATGACTAAGGTCTTCAGTTTTGTTTAGTGTGATTTTTCAAAAAATTCAAGAAAATATCTAGCGGCTCTACAATGTTTTAACAGCAAATACTATAGAAGAAATCTTTAGCACAGCAAAAATCTGCATTGTATTGGTGACAGTTTTAATTTCATAATTAGGTTGCTAGGAACATTAGGTGTTGGAGAAAATAAATTTTGGCTTCAACAATTTTTTTGTATATGTGTCTTAACTGCAAGTGGCAAACGGAAATAGTTTCTCAGAAAAATATACACCCTGAAGCGTTGCATGACTCACGGGAGCACAAGCAGGTTTAGAACTTTTCACCTGTGTAGTGGGTGTTATGATACCAAAAGAGCAGCTGAAAGCTTTTTGACAGAAATTATTTTGGGCATCTTGATAGAGCTTTTACAATCATTTGAAGTCATTTAAAATGGCTGTGTTATTGTTGCTGACAACATTAGCAACATTAGGGGGGAAAAAGGATGCTATTTTGGCAGTTCCCCAACTTGGAGAATAAAAGCCATTGCAGCACCCTTTACTTTAGAGCTGGTTCTAAGCAGAGGCCCTCATTGATCGGTTCCACTCACATGGTCCTCACACTCTCTTCCGCAATGAAGTGTGACCTGGCTTCATAGCAGTTCATTAGCAATATTTCTATCACAGTAGTATAAATATTGTCCTGTCCAACCTGTCAATATGTTTTACTGTGATATTTGTGAGCAGTTCAGGGAAGAAAGTGTTCTTATACCTTTCGTAAAAAACTGTCTTGCAAGTTCCTACCCATATCCAATCTTTCTGGGTACTCTGCCATAAAAAAATAGATACTTGTGAAAAACTTTAATCATCAATCCAAGTTTTAAACGTTTTTTTTTCTTTAAGATCACTAGTAGGTATGCACATCAATTGAAAGACAAGTATTTTATTTTCTCCATATTTCTCCCTGGATTATTCCTATAATCAAGATATACAAGCTGAAACAAATTGTCAAACACAGAAGAGGCAGCGTATCATCACTGCAAACAAGGTCGAACACATTCTGGAAAAAGAGTGAAGATCAAAGGTTTGGTTGGCTTTGAGGGGTCTCAAGTAAAAGAAAAGTCTCAGATGACATTATCCTATGCACATGACATGCCGAAAACTTCTTTAAGATCTGGAAAAATCAGTTTTCACTTTTGGTTCCTTAATTAATGTTAAGCTGCTTATAGTTAAAGGAGTGGGGGCATTTTTTATAATGAGCTAGGTCTTCTGAGAGGTTTAGATTGTATTTACATCACTTTGATGCCACGAGGAATGCTCTATGTTAGCTGCACTCCTTCACTATGGGGTCCCTGAGATGGTACCATGTGATTGACTCACCAGTTCTGTCTATAACACCACCCAAGACACTACTAATAAGCAGGTCTAAGTATGTAGCTTCATTTCCCTTTTACATCACCAGTATTGGAATGAACTGAGGTAGACAGATTTTTTTTTTCCAAGAAAGAAAACTACTCTGTAGTTTCAGTTGGTAGCAATCTCCAAGGACTGAGAACAAACTGTTTACATTCCACTGAGAAGTCTCAAGATTTGTCCAGCAAAACACAACTTCATTCCTCTACTTCTACAAATCTTACAAGAAGACATAAGCAAAGCAGCTTATTTCAGAAGAGGTATCTCAACGTAAGATAGATTGGCAGATAATTCTGCTAAATGAATAATTAATGGATTGGATGGTCACATCCAGAGGGTGGTGGTCAATGGCTTGATGTCCAGATGGAGATCAGTGACAAATGGTGTCCCTCAGGGGTCCATACTGGGACCAGTGCTGTTTAATATTTTCACCAATGACATAGACAGCAGGACTGAGTGCACCCTCAGCAAGTTTGGAGATGACACCAAGCTGAGTGGTGCAGTTGACATGCCAGATGGATGGGATGCCATCCAGAGGGTCCCGGACAAGCTGGAGAAGTGGACCCCAGTGAACCTCATGAGCATCATCAGGGCCAAGTGCAAGGTCCTGTACCTGGGTTGGTGTAAATACAGGCTGTGGAGAGGGACTTGGCAGTACTGGTGGGTGAAAGGCTGGACATGAGTGAACAATGTGACCTCACAGCCCAGTAAACCAACCATGTCCTGGTCTACATCAAAAGCAGTGTGGCCAGCAGGTCGAGGGAGGTGATTCTGACTACTACTGACTACTACTCCACGCTGGTAAGACCCCACCTGGGTTACTGTGTGCAGCTCTGGAGTCCTCAGCACAAGAAGGACATGAACATGTTGGAGTGGGTCCAGAGGCGGGCCACAGAAATGATCAGAGGGATGGAGCACCTCTGCTATGAGGGCAGGCTGTGAGAGTTGGGGTTGTTCAGCCTGGGGAAGACAAAGTACCACAGAGACCCTATTGCATCCTTCCAGTTCTTTAAGGGGACTTATAAGGATAGTTGCAACAGGACAAGGCGTGATGGTTTTAAAGAGCACCGCTGCTATGAGGGCAGGCTGTGAGAGTTGGGGTTGTTCAGCCTGGGGAAGACAAAGTACCACAGAGACCCTATTGCATCCTTCCAGTTCTTTAAGGGGACTTATAAGGATAGTTGCAACAGGACAAGGCGTGATGGTTTTAAATGGAAAGGGGGGAGATTTAGACTAGATATATAAGGAATACATTTTGTATGCAAAAGGTGCCAAAACACTGGCCCAAGTTGCCCAGAGAGATGGTATTTGCCCAATCCCTGGGAACATTCAAGTTCACATTGGACCTTGGGGCTCTGAGAAGCCTGTTCTCATCGAAGATGTCCCTGCTCACTGTAGGGGGATTTGTCTCTATGATCTTTGAAGGTCCCTTCCAACCCAAAGCATTCCATGGTTCTAAAGACAAAGCTGCTTGAATGTGTGACTTAGAGGCACCACCTGTTTATTGTGTCAAGACCTGTAAAGACACATACAGTGATGAAACAGGTATCTGCCCTTTGCAAGGTTCACGGAATTTCTACTCCAAATGCTACCACTAAATAACATTGACCAGCAGCTTGCAACAAATTCAGCACCTACATTGAAGGACTTAAAAGTAACAACTCTAACAAGCTGAAAAAAGAGAGCAGGAGAAATCAAAGGCGGGTACTGCATTGCTG
Organism: Buceros rhinoceros silvestris; assembly: GCF_000710305.1. NCBI lineage: Eukaryota > Metazoa > Chordata > Aves > Bucerotiformes > Bucerotidae > Buceros > Buceros rhinoceros. Next base: position 5,356 of record NW_010427371.1, on the reverse strand, counting down.
AACAATCTTAGAAAACAGCCGTGGTCAGACTAAAGAGAAAAATAAATCCTTTCATGACCCCTGGTAATTTGACTCAGAAAAAAGCCCCCACCTGACCCTATGTCCACAGTCTGGCTTAATTCTGGAAACCACAGGGGGGACAAACGCTTTGCACCTCCTGAATGAATGCAATGCATTAGTGCTATTGGCACAGCCTGTCTACACCATGTAGCTGTGGCCAACCTTCAGAGTTTCTGAGAAAGAGAAAAGTACATTACAGAATGTGAACTATGCACTAAAGGCAGAGAGAAGCAAATCCTGCCTAGCCACTGAGGAGAGCCAGCATTAATTTAGCAGCATGGGATGTAATATAAACACAGGACAGAAAAAAAGTCTTCTTTCAATGCTGCTTGGCTATATTAGCACTACCAAAATCCAAGGATTCAGTGTGGCTATCACTAACTAGCTATACATAGCAGCACATGTGACTGAGCTCCTCCCAGAAGCTGTCTGTCTGTCACTTAGGTTATGCTTGCACGTATAACGCACTGCTCTGTGGAGATAGCAGCTCAAGCCCCAGGTGCTGTAATAGCTGCAGCAGAGCAGTGATGGTGGGCAGCCTTCATCACCCTGGGAAGGGCACTGTGCTCACCCTGTGCAATGCTGCCACCTCTGCAGCTCCTTGGACATGGCAACACCCAGTGCCCTGCTATCATCACGGGGAGTTAAAACAAGGATTCAGTGACACAGCAACATAAATCAAGTCCCCTTGCCAGGAGTAGTGCTTAATTGGAAATTTGTGTATGTCTCCTTGTAGCCAGTGAGACTTCAGCACAGCATTAAAGGCTTTTCCTGAAATGAGGTGGATATAATGACGTGCTAATTTTTTCATCAAAGGGTTAAGAAGACAAATAGATAACATATATAAATGAAATAACAGGGGGCACTAAATGGATATAAGTTATGGAGAAGCTGTTTTACTGTGTTGCTAATGCCCATTTCCCCCCAAAAATACTGTATTGGCTTTTTTTCTGAAATGATCCATTTTATAAATGACTGTACTCTCTTGCTGCTTGTTATTTTCACTCCCCTCACTTCTGATTGAATCTCATAGGCACAGATCCATAGTGAACTTCAGCACAGTCCTTCTTAGGTACTTCCTTCTGCGTCAAGTTTTGTTCCCAGCACTACGTTCTGAGCCGAGCCACATAGCCCAGCTGCTCTTATAGTGAACATCAAGCTATGGTCTTCTTCTGCCTACTCATCTAATTCAGCTGCACTTAATACCTGTTACCATTTTCCTCCAGGAAATGAGCCCTGCTCTGATTAGCCTTGCTTGAAAGGGCAGCATTGTCAAAACCCAGCCATGTTGATCGCCATCAGAAAGATTGCCTCAGGGGAAAATGGTTTAAAGCAACAAGTGCCCCTAACCACATATGTGTT
>NW_010427371.1:3327-3834 GCF_000710305.1 Buceros rhinoceros silvestris | reverse complement strand
CCTAAATAACCTCAACATTTTATTTTATCTGCTTCAGTTTATTTCCACTTCAAGGTGGAGAATTAGACCTACTTGCTGATATCCCAGTACGTGTGCTGGTTGTGTATCAGACTCTGCTGACAGCACACTTATATGTTCCTTTTTTCCTTCCTGAGGCTAGCATGCTTAATACTAAACAGAGCATCATAAAAAACCATGCAATAATTCCAGCCTTCCATGAATTAATTCCAGCTGGTTATTTTCATTGATCTTCTCATGGTTTTAGTACCAAGTCTAGGTTTGCTCCCAGATGTAGGTAAACAACCAGTTGCTTTTGGCAACACATTGCTGGCAAAAGAGAGAGGGGAGAAAGATTAGTAAAAACACTGCAGCCAATGTTCTCTCTAGCTGATGTCACCAATGCCAGCTAGTGAACTTTGCTACCCTAAATACTGAAATTCAGAATCTCCTAAGCAGTGGGCCAGACTCTTAACTCTCTTGAAAGAATTTATTACACTCTTGAAAGAG
>NW_010427371.1:0-3224 GCF_000710305.1 Buceros rhinoceros silvestris | reverse complement strand
AGTGTCTTACCTTTAGTTCTGTCTTACTTCTTGATGATTCTTTCTTTTCCAGTCTCCTTCAACTCTGTTGCTTGTATTCTAATATGGAATACTAAACAGAGGAATGCACCATGACATGAACTTACAACCGTTCTTGATAAGCATCTAGAAGGTTGAGGAAGTGGCTGGAAATAAACTGTGTGTGTATATATATATATGTATATAAAACCATGTATATGTGTGTGCGTGTGTGTTATATATGTGTTAGCTATAATTATGCACCAACAGCATGGTGTCCTTCAAACTAAATCTGGAATGGGGAATTATTTGTCAGCAAGAAAAATGCCATTCTTGAATGACAGCCTTATTGCTTTCTGAAGCACCTAGATTTTTGTTAAAAATCCCCACTCCGAATGTCAGTTAAGGAAAATTCTGGTTAACCAGGGAAACCTGAAGTGAGCTCACTACTAAATCATCATGTTACAGTTTAATTCAAATGAACATTGAAGCCCTGATACAGCAAAGCATTTAAGCATATGTTGAACTCAACGGGATTACTCATACATTAAAATTTAAGTATATGTTTAAATACTCTGGTGCACAAGAGTACCCTATATTCTGTTTTCTCTCCTGTTGGCCGAAACTTTGCCTTTATCTCTCTGTCTTTCATTTCCAAACCCTTCCTATTTCCTCACTGGAGATTAGTAGCTTTCAATTAATTTGGAATGAATTTTTCTCTAGGGTAGACATATATCATCATATTAAAACCTCCAATTTTTGCTGGCCTTGCTGCTGTCTGTCTGACATCAGTGTTCACTGAGGCAGTGATCAGCTTTGTTAGCTGGATCCTCATACTCTTTCTGATGTAAGTGCCTTTGTCTGTGCATGCACTGCTGCGTGCTCCTGGAGCAGCTCAACTTCATGCTGCTTAGGCCACTGCCCTTTCTTTCTGAGGGGAGCTGTTGAGAACTTTCAGCCCTGCTCTTGCTGCTATCAGATGATGTTCTGCTGTCTTTTCTGTTCCTCACTGGTACATTTATTTTAATAAAGAAGAAAAGTGTTTAAGTACTTAAGAGTCAGACCCCTTGTGAGGAGTGAGTGTTGCTTCTGTGGTAACCAGCTACTCATGGTGAGGCATTTTAGTTTACGAGCAAACTGCATGAAGAGTTTTATAAACTTACATGACTGCCCTAGGAATTTCTGGATCACTGCCATTCTACAAGTGCCCTACTGCATCACATGTTCATTTGCTCATCATGTTTTTGAATATTTCCATCTCATTTCCATTTTGTCGCAAGACACACAGACTTTATGTTACAAGATATCAAAATCAGGCAAAAGAGCAAAGCATGGAAATGAAGCTTCTAGAAATGCTGGGAAATTTTATTTGAGGTCCTCAGGTTTATTTATGTGTATACTTAGAAAAAATAATATCAGTGTGTACCTTAAAAATAAATTTTTCTTAAGATAGTGAAGCACATTAGTATATAAATCAAATTTACATCACAAAGCCAGAAAAGATAAAGTTTAGTAAGATACATTAATCCTGCCAGTAAAAAGCTGACCTCTACAATATTTATGAAAAAATGTCCAGTGTCTCCAGCCCAGGAGAAAGGCTTCCACAGTTGCCTTTGGGAGAAAACCATGTCAACTTAATACACAGTGCTGAAGTGATGAAGTAGGATGGGGCAAAACAGTGTGGAGAATCGTGAGGTTACCACCCTGGTGGCTTGGTACCTACTGTACATCATTTATGGTATCTGACACATGAGAGTTGTCTTCCAGAAGGAAACATCAAATACAAAAAAGAAATAACAATGACTCTGTTCAAATTGAGCTACTGGATTTGAGAGTACGACCCACATACTATTTTTGAAAAAGTGGTTATGCTAAATGAAAGAGTTCATTTCACACTGTTTCAAGGAGAGACAGATAATAACACAGGTATACTAAGGTTGCCTTCAGTTTACATTGCCTTCAGCAGAGGACATCAGCCTGGGAATGTCCAGCATCAATCCTGCCATGAGTTTCCCCTTGATTAAAAAGCTGTTTGTTGTAAAGGAAAAAAGGGAGAAGGTGTGAGAGTGTCATTTGTCACAGCTAACATTACGGGCTACAAGACAGGCTTTTCTACATCTGAGCTGGTTGTGTAGGGTTCCATAACAGTCAACGAAATTTTTGTTAGTATAGCCTGTGGAGTTTACGGTGTGATTCATGTGACAAATGGTAGGTGTAGGTGTCTTCTTTAGGCTGAGATAAATTGTATCCTGTTGTGTGGAAATTCTGGGAAGCCCGAGAGTGAGTGGCTCAGATGTAAACACCCGTGTTGCAAACACTCACATACAGTCAGATGTGAGCCATCCCAGCTGACATTGACAGAATCTAGGAGCTTTCATAAGAGACTACTGTGTAACCGTAATATGTAGTCAAATCCTGGTAGGGAAAAAAGAAAGAAAGGGACAGAGAAGAATACATAGCATTTAGCTGTCAATCAAGTACGACAAAGATCCATCACAGATTGGAGGCATAAGAGAGCATGTGTCCTGGGCCGAGAAGAGAGCCAGCTTGAAGGAGGGTGTTAAGGGTTGAGGGGTCGAGGTACCCACTTCTCGCATTCCTTAACGTTTTCCGTCTGCCTTGTTAGAGGCAGAAGGGTTTTAAAAAGAGGAAGGAAGAAATTCACACCTCGGTCTGCGTCCGGAACTGAAACAAACTTTTAATAAACAATAAATTCACACATAACTATACTCTATGAATATATATGCATATAGTTACAACCTAAGGGAAAGAAAAGAGAAAAAAGAAACTCAAGAGAGAAAGAGGATTCAAATAACCAGAGTTCTTAACAATCTGTTCTGTTCAAGGTTGGTGCTCTGGGCAGGCAGCCAAGGACAAGATAAGGGTAGGAGGCTTCTGCCCTGCTGCTCTGCGGCGGCTCCCCAGGTGCAGCTCCTGACGGTGCTGCTGCGGGCAGGCAGGCAGTTCATTGGCAGGCAGCCAGCAGCGAGGTGGGGGTGTGCGGCCTTGCTGCGCCCTGGCCTGGTCAGAGCCCTCTCTCGCACCGGGAAAGGGTGGTGGGGTGTAGGCACGCGGCGGCCAGGGCTGGTGGCCTCTGGGCAGCTGCTCTCAGTCCCCGCAGCGAGATGGGAGGGAATTCTGTGCACGGCTGATTTTCACGGCAGGAGAACTCCCTTCACAAAACGACTGGGAATGTGAATATTTCACCCGATTTAGACAAAGACTCA
>NW_010427370.1:27208-29902 GCF_000710305.1 Buceros rhinoceros silvestris | reverse complement strand
ACCACCTTCCTAAGATTGTGTTCTACAGTGAGCTCACCACCAGCTGCCGCAAAAGAAGAGCTCCAAAGAGGAGATATAAGGACTCCCTGAAACAACACCTCAGCCTAGGCCATATTGACCACCATCAGTGGTCCACCCTGGCCTCCAATCGGGAGATTTGGAGACACACCATACATAACGCTGCTGCCTCCTTTGAGAGCACACGTAGAATCAGTCTTGAGGAGAAAAGACAGCACAGAAAGAACCGTGCCTCGACTGTACCACCCAAGGAGACCTTCTGCTGTGCTCTTTGCAACTGGTCTTGCCTAACCTGCATTGGCCTTTTCAGCCATCAGCGCGCTTGCAGTAAGCATGAGGAAAGCCCTTCCCAAATCTTTGTCCGCGAAGCCAAGCCATGATGATGATTATAACCTTTATAATTATCGTTATTATTGGGATTTTAATTTGTATACTTGAGGAAGGTAAAAAGTACCAAATCATCCATTAACTAAAAGACACTGAGTTCTACTTTTTGTGCCAAGCACAACCAAGATGTAAAAAATTATATAAGAAATTGATGCTGGCATTGCATCCTTCTGTATGTTTATAAACTTTATATTTTCTGGCATATTGATATGTCTTTCCTTTTGTTGAATTAATTCAAGTCGAGAACTTCCAAATTACAGTATAGAACAGGATACAAAAGTCACATTAATTTCAGAGCAAGTAACAGAGAGTATTTTTAAAACATTTTAGACGATTGCAACTTACACCTCCACTTCTGACACACTGTGAAATTTACAGCTTTGAAATGAAAGTAGACTTCAGGTCAGGTGTAAGACATAATGCATGCCATTTATGCCAGATTTTTGTATAATTTTGGAAAATAATAATTGGACATGTGAGCTCAAAATAAGTTGCTTGCATTTCAGACAATGACTTAAATAACATGAAATGGGAGCAGGACCTGTTTCATGTCAGTGATCTTTCAGGTTTATTCAGAGAAGTTGCTGCTGCTTGCGTTTTGTCATTTTTACTTTTTCTCATGTGCATACCGTTTCATGGCTATAGAAAACTAGTCCCTTAGTTTGAAACCTAATATTCAGATGTTTTAATTTTTATTTTTTTTTCCCCCCTGATGTTACTTCTTTGCTCATTTCTCTGGTCTGAAGCTTTGAAGGTGGGGAGTAGAGGTGTTCTATTTTTATTAATTAAGTGCAGTATTATTTTGGGGAAGACCAACAAAACCCCTGCCTTCTTCAGCTATGTTGTAAATTTCCAGAATGGCTAAGTCAGATTTCTTCTGGGGAAAATCTGCTTTCTCATCTGAGTCCATGAGCAAGCACAGTCCCTGGCTCACAGCTAATGGAGGGAGAAAGGGGAAGAACAGATGGGGTGTAGGAGATAGGGGGAGTCAAATCTGTTCCACAGAGCAGCATGCCAAGCAGCAATTTGGTCTACTCTGTGAACTGCTAATTAGCAAACAATTAAAACAACAATATACACAGTGGTGTCAATAATCTCACAGTTATGGGAATTATTCCATGATCTAGTAAGATTAAACGAGAATTTTGCTGTTAACTATTTTATCCTCTTTGAAGAAAATGTTCTTATGTTATTGCCTTTTTCTGTAAATCTTTCAAGATGTTGCTTTGATTGCTTTTTTCCAAGATAGAAGTGTAAGTGTACACATCACTTTACAAAACATGCTGAATGACTAATGCCTGTCTCAAAGAATTTGCAGTGGAAATAGAAAAGATGTCAAGAACAACTGTTCAGAAAACAGATGAAAAAATGTCAGGGAAAAAAACCCCATTGAGTGGTTAGGCAAAGAAGAGGACTCTAATTATTTACTAATGAGGTCTTGTAGAGTGTCATCAGCACTGTTGTGTGAAGACACTGCTGAGGCAGAAGCAGTTACGTAGAAACTGGGAACTCTGCTGCGCTGTGGGAGCGTTGTGATGAGCAGCACGTGACTAACGGTGCGGATGGACACCTGTGTGTATCTCACACCTTTCCCCTGTGCCCAGTCTCACTAACACGAAACAACAGAGGAGAATATTTTTGACATGAAATATAGCCTCCAGGCAGCACAGCTGTACTATGCTATTGCCACTGGTGTCAATTCTTTAACCATTAATTATGGCTCCAAAATCACTGGGACAAGGCTTTCCAACAGCTCTGCCCTGATGACTGTCCCCAGATATATATCCCTATGGCTCCTGCAGAAACTGCATCTACAGATCTGGCAGCTCCACGATTCATTGTTTCCTTAGAGAACCTGGATTTCCTGCTGTGGAAATAAAAACTTGGATCTATTTTGAACCTCTGTTTTCCGGTGGCTTTGAAGTTTACCTCTTCATGGCAAGAAATGCAATATACTCTACAGCTGACTGCTCTCGAGTTGCTACTACAGCAGCCCTAGGACATTCCCACTGGGAGACACGTCTTCATAATTCAGGTACCCGTAAGAAGGGCTAGATTGAAGATTTCAATATTTCGATCTTACTCTTGGTGAGAGGACTTCCTACAGTTCTGTAGACCCAGACCATCCAGGAATAATGGCCCCAGATCTACTCCTATCGAATACTCATTGAACACTTGGCTAGTTTACATTTACCCCAGCTTGTCAGGATATCAGAAATATTGAAGTACCATCAGTTCTGCACAAAAGCTGAAAGATATAAGAAAAATAAGATCCTACCCAATTCCTGC
>NW_010427370.1:21373-27130 GCF_000710305.1 Buceros rhinoceros silvestris | reverse complement strand
TAAGCTCCTCCCCAATTCCTGGTGAGTCAGGATAAATACTCGTTTAAACATCCATTAGTTTCAGATTACTTAGGGCTCACAAGTGTAGATGTTGCTTTCAGTGAAAACAGAAGCAACTGTTTATGTAATGTTTTATAGAGCAATAGCTGTAGAAATTTAGGTTTAAAAAAAAAATCTGCATTTTTAACATGAAAGACCCCACATAAAAAAGAGACTTTCTGCTTACTTTTTGTGTGTAATATTTTATAACACATGTAGTTATTTCTATGTATATGTACTATATTTTGGCTTCACTTTAAACTGTCAGGGAAGGGGGAGAGAGTGGAATTATACGCTCAGCTCAATTTAGACCATCTATATTTTAATAAAACTGTTGAAATATGTACTAATCCAACCCAAAACCATTTATTCAGTATGAAACATATCTACTTGTGTAAATTAGGCAGCAACTTTGTGTTTTAATTGAATACACAGAGAAGTCTTCTGGGGCAGGATTACTGCTCTGCAGTACCTGTTTAGCAAAGCAAGACAGCTTGCTCTGAGCATTCTGGAGCTGGGTCTCTGTGCTAACTGTAACAGGAAATTATGGGATTTGATTAGAATTAAATGTTAATTACTCAATAATATTGAAGAAAAATCATCCGTAGTATTTAAGCTTGTTAGTTATGTAAAAGTCATAAAAGGAGGTCTACTTATTAAGAGATTTAATTAAGGAAACAGGTCTTCATGCCAAAGTCAGCTTTCCAGTCTTATGGAACAACAGTCCAATGATTCTGCTGGGTGTATTTAGCTTGTCTGTTGATCAGTTTTAAGTCTCCATTCAGTAAAGAAGTCAAGAATGTGCCAAAGCACCAAAGAGATTTAATCTAACTCATTGAGATTTAAATTTAGGTGCCTGCTAAATATCCTACCAAAGCATAAACTAAATGGTGTAACCGCTGTGACGTTTAACAGAAGTGGGTACAATTCAGCCTTAATTTTATGCAGTGGTTTGAATTACATATATTTCAAGTTGAACAAAGGACTTGCTACTTAATTAAAAAACTTACATGACTTCACCACTGTAGTATCTGAGCACCTCATAATCTTGAGCATATCTCTGAGGGAATAGCATTAATTCCATTGTAGAATCAAAACATGGTGAGACTGAAGTGAGAGTAACCGCATACCTTGCCCATATGGAAGAAGTCATATTTCAGCCTTACATGCCAAATATCCTTTGAGAGGACTTTATAAGAATTAGGAGCCAAGACAGAGATTCACAAAAACCCTCAAGCAAGTCAGCAGGAGTGGTTAAGGAGACTGTTTGTACTGTTTATATACTGAAACCAAATTTCTAAGAACAAGATGCCACCATTTCCCTGACAGTGTTCTTAAAATGGACCAAATTCAGTAGCCTTGAAGCACCGCCAGAATACTTGACAGTGTCTCAGCACTATCATGGGAGACTGGATTCAAACCAGGGAGCTCTGACTTCAGACAAGGGTAAGGATTTAAATTTCTTTGAATTCCAGTAGGAATAAAATCATATGGTTAAAGGAACGAGGAAGACATACCTATTTCCCCTTCCTTCAGAAACTCTACAAAGTGAGGTCTCATGAGGAATTAGGGAAGGAATAATATTTAACACACAGGAGCTTTATGGAGACACAATTTTTGTGGCTGTGGGTGTCTGCCAAATTAGAGGAACCTGGGGACATCCAATGACAGAGTTAACACACAGACAGAAGTGCCAGTCTTGGAAAACTCAGTGATTAGATAACAGCAGAGCTTTTTGAATATAAAAAATTGGCTCAAAACTATGTTTTATTAGTCTAGCCTGAGTGACTTTGCATGGATCTCCCAGTTCTCAGATTGCCAGCCAAATCCCTGGATGTTTGGTGGGGGGTGGGGAGGTGGGGTGGTTTGGGGAGTGTGCTGTGGGGTTAAGCAGAGACATAAGAATTACCATATCAACTCAGAGCCAAGCCTAATCTAACCTACTACCACATGTCAAGAAGAGACTTTAAAGAGAGTTTCCCAAAATCCCAGTATGAATAGAACCTGGCCATTTAGCAAAATCTGTGTCATTCCAAAATCATTCCAAAATTTTTATTAGCATGATGTAAAGCAGCTACTGGATTTAAAAAAGTAAACCAAGCTTGGATGCTTTAAGAGGGAGGAATAGGTTTAGATCATGCTCAGTATTAAGTATTTGCTTGATAGACTGACATCACAAGGCAAAAAATAGATAATTAGGTGGCAGTGAAGATGAGTAAAAAAGTATTGATCCTCATCAGCCATAAGCTATTCTGAAAACTGTAATCTAAACTCTAAACTATTTAAGAAATGTCAGGGGCCATCCATTTCTCTTTAACTCTTGTAACAGCAAAGTTTGGAGGAAATGTTTCATACAGGCGCGGGGAATTGAAGGAGCAAATTAAAGAAACAGATCAAGTCCCAGAGTAAATTATGATATTGTGATTGATTTCAATGAAGTCAATCATATTTATGTGTATACTTCAATGTTTTCCTGAATCAAGGGTTAAAGCAACACAGTGTAGGACAGATAATGGATACAATACTATGATTATAATACTACATGAAATAAAGAAAAGCAACTTTTTTGACACTCTGATTCAACTAAGATATCAGATATTCCAAACCTAAAATACAGCTTTGCATTCCTAGATAACTCCTTTAATACCTTGAGGCCAAGTTATGCTCTGCTTCCTGAAGACCTTCTATTAAAAAAAAATAAAGAAAAAAGAAAAAGAAGTTTATCACTGTGTGATCAGAAGACCTTGGTTTCCACTATATAGATATTCTAACGTCCAATATCATCTTTTTTTTTTGTAAATTACACCTTTGATTTTTGGTAAGAAAATTCCAGTCCCATATAGCTGTTACAGAAAGCCAATACCGTGAAGCTACAGGAATCGTTCACATAATCTTATCTCAAATATTTCAGATGGATCCTGACACAGATTTTTGACACCTGCAATATGAAAATTCGGATTTGATCATCAAGTAAACAACCTCAAATTAAGAAAACAACACATAACTCTGTTTATGAACAATACAAAGTGTAGAGAGGACACAGTCCCAGCACAAAGTCCAAGTCACATCAGACATGTAACACCATGCAGCTGGATGCCTCCAGGCTCTTTGTCAATAAAATTTGTTGAGGTGACAATCGGAACTACAACTATCACTAGATCCATGTCTGATGTTAGATGTTATCTGAACGTCACAGGCCAGTGATCACATGAGATCTTGTGATCTCATTCTTCCATTTTTCCGCCCTGGACAAATGAGCTGTGACCTCCACCCATGCAGGTGTAAATTGATGGACTCTGTGCAGTAAATGTGTCCCGGTTCCTCCATATTGAACCCGGGACAAAATGTAAGTGACAAGCCTGTCTACAGTCGTCCCCACACACACATCTACACCAATGATGTAATGTAGAAAACTGGGTATAAATACTGCCCCAATATCAACCCAGAAATGGGACAGGAGAAGGCTCAGAACCATACTGATGAATGGACTGATGAATTCGCTCCCCCTCTCCTCCCCCCACCCAACACCCTCCCCACTGGTGACACCCTGTGGGTAAGATTCTCTACCTCAGCCTACGCTGAGTGACGCTATTCTCCCTGGGTGTATTTTGTGTGGTTATAATTGCAACTGTACTTATTTCCATTGCACTGTTTGTGCATCTAATGGACTTACTGTACCAAGCAGCCGGGCTACATCACAGGCTGTAAGCCTCTTCGGAACCAGCCCTCTGCTGTTTCTCTGGTAAACAAGCTACAGCTAAACCTGCAGTTCATTTATTAATGGCAATACTGAAAGAACTTGTAAATGTTGCTCTGTAAATAAACTGTCATTATTTGTGCCCCAATTTTTCTTATTTGCTCTCGCATACTCAGTGTTGGCCTTATAAGACCGGTTTTATTTCCCCCTTTCTGCAATACAGAGAAACAATGAAAACTTAAAAAAAACACCCCCAAGCAAACAAATAAGAAGCAATCCCATCTGCCCAACCTTTAGAAAAAAAAATGGACAGTGAGGAAAATCTAGTGTGGAAAGACCTCCCTAAAGATCAGATCAGTAGCACCTTGTTTAGCTTCTGTCTGATATTTTTACTTTATTACAAATTTTCTATAATCTTTTTCCCGTGCAAAGACATACACCTTTCTAATCACAAATGAGCAGTGCCTATTTATGTGAAATTGGAATATGAATTATAATAAATATTACCAGTACTAGGAATGATTTTAGGTAATCTACAGACATTAATCCATTGAAGAGGCCTTCAGCTTCCAAGATGAGCTGAAAGCTAAACGCAGAATAATCCAGAATACAATAAAAAGTCAGTGTAGGAATTTTAATGCCCTTCTGGTTGTCAGGAATGAAAGGAGGATATGGAAATATTGATTTTTTGCTGAGAGGTCTATTAAAAAAGAAGAGTATTACAATTCCAGTTTACATTTCCGCACAAAAAATTGCCACTGGGGAAGACTAAATATGACAAGGCTATTAAATAATAAAACTACTAGAGAAGTAAATATTCCTTAGAGAGTTTCACCACACAAAACAACACACAAAGATAGATTTACACATTTCTTTTATCAGTAATGCTTTCTGTTTCAGAAATTGAAGCATATTTTATCTGGCTTGTACATAGTAGTGCAGAAAAACCCCATTAATAATGTCCATGATTCTGACTCTGAAGTTAAGCCAAACCATGTCACATACTCAGTGTAAACAATGCTGCCTGCATACTACAAGATCTGGCTTCTGTGGCTTAATCAGAAAAAGTTAATGCTGTCCTAATTTATACCCAACAAACCTTTTCAGTCCTGCTTCTACTATTTTCAAGATAGCAATCCTTATAGCTGATTATTTCCCCTGAATAAGTGAATAAACATAACTGCTGATTCCTTTATCCTTATAGAACAATAGGTAATAACAACATCTGAGGTATTTTTATCTCTTTACATTGTTCTATGATACCATGTACCATGAGAACATGCTCGCTCCAGGTTTCAAACAAATGATCACAACATTTCTTACTTCCTTTCTCTTGCCTGTTATTGATGCTGAGGATTTACATCAGTATTGCTACCAGCACCTTTACGTCTTTCAGTTATGCACCTGCTTGCTCTGAATTCTCTCCAGGATAGCCTCTCACTCACCCTGAAACAGACTTCTTCTACAAGACCAGTCTGTCTTAGTCCTGACATTCTTTCTTGTTGGTGTTCATTTTTCCAGCGAGTTCCTTTTAATTTTCAAAACACACACTATATTGTTGAGCTACTTGGAAATGTGCTCCAGTGTCACGGTAAGAAGTTGCCTAAATGCCTTTATACCCAGTGTTCAAGCTGCTCTATCACTTCTGCCTTATTACCTCGTCAGAATAATTGAAACAGAATGCTGACATCTGCCTTTTTTTATTAGTGGTGTGTTATAAGGATTTTTATGTTTTCTTATATAAATTTCATAGATTTTTCCTCTTACTTTCACTTGTGAAAGATACAGAAAATACTTTGAATATTTGAATTAATATTTGCTATGAATACTTTACTCTTAGGAATTAAATAATATCTTTCTTTCTTTTCCAGCTATACTTATTCGTTGTTTTTTATTAAGAATATTCAAACACACACACAAAAATCAGTATAAACAATTTAAATGCTACAACTATCATGAATAATAACAGTTGCACAGAAAAATGTATTACACCTGGAAGTCAGCACAACTGGAACTATTGA
>NW_010427370.1:21013-21252 GCF_000710305.1 Buceros rhinoceros silvestris | reverse complement strand
AATATACAAAAAATTTATAGCATTAGGCTTTTACAATTTACATATAAGTACATGTGCGTGTGCATAAACTATGATTTTAATAATCTCTCCTGATCCTTACTTTCACTTATTTAACTAATAATGAAAATGCATATACAAGGTTAGTTGAACAGAGATTATTTAAGTGAATCTTTTCTAATTACTGCGCTGTTTTAGATATTTTTCTCTGGAGATCTCAGCAGCACTTCTCCAAGGTAGGG
>NW_010427370.1:17171-20840 GCF_000710305.1 Buceros rhinoceros silvestris | reverse complement strand
GAGGTAGTAGAGTTGGTCAATAGCAAACTTGCGATTCGAATCTATAGCTCACAGTTGCCATCCCCGTACATCATTTTCTGCTGGAAAAAAACCCCTCAAAATTCTCCCCAAAACAAACCCATTAACAAGCCCCCCCACCCAAACTCCTACAAATCTTAAGGAGTTTTTTTCTGCTCCTAGACTTGATTCATCTTAAGTCTGTTAACAAGGAACAAATCAAGGAGTTTATAAAACAAGTATGAAACTTGGCCTGGAACTTGAAATGAACTGATAAATAAATAAAACCAAATATTTATGTAAATTTCAATAATGAATAACAAACTAGTCAAACTAAAAGAGAAGGAGATTAAATGTAATCAGAAGACCTCTCTACTTGCTCTAAGACAGAGAAAAGACAGAAAAATTGCTGAAGGGTAGAACTGAATAAAGTGCTGAGGATAAAGAAAGAAAATACATAGTGAAGCAGTACAAAAAAAATGTGCTGGTGGATTCCAGTTTCCTCATAGGTCCTAAATGAAATATTTTGATACCCTCATTTGATACACTCATGGGGAGTTTTTGCAGGAACTTTTGTACTGAAGTTGAAGTGCATCCATGCCTGTGGCTTGAGATGGTACTGCAGCCATCTCCAGGAGAAATTGTAGGACCTGGAAAATTCTGTGTGCTCCTACTGACTTCCAGTGACTATTAAGTGTCCTCCAGTGATGGTATCCCAAACGTTATATATCCTTTTCATCTTCAAGGACTGTCCACATTTATTTGTTAATACTGTTGTTATGCTTGTGATATTTTCAGGTATCACCAAAATGTTTGGAAATGGATGCTATGGGTATTGTTTTTAGAATATTTTATGCTGCATCTCGTTACCTGCTAAATTCACAAAAACAACAGGGTGGGAACTCCAAAGCCTTTGCTTCCAAGTGCTGTGGAGAGAGAAAAGTCATAGTGCCTCTGAACAGTGTGTTACATGCTCTACAGGCTACAGCATCAGTATGCAAACCTGCAGCTAAACTATACAGTTGTAGAGTTTAGCACACTGAGTAAAGAATTTCTTGCTGCAAAGGAGGTAGCATGGTTGATACAGAGTGCTAGTGACTATCCTGATGCTCATTCTGACCTTTCAATCGTTATGATGAAAACGCTTTTCTTCAAGATACTTATTCCAACAAGATACTTACCTTGTGTTACTCCCTGCATCTCATTTCTATGCTGCTCATATTTGCCACATCTGTCAGAAACCTATTCGTATTTCCTGACATTTTCCATCATTATGTAATGAAACTATTTCACTTTTAATGGAGATGTGATGAAAAATTGCACAGGAAATTAGCCTAACTAATGTACTAGTTTTAGCAGCAGAACCTGAGTCATATCTGAAGGACATGTAGATTCAGGGATAGCTGGTTTTATATCATCACTGAAATATTGTAATAATTTTGATAAGCAATTGTATCATTTAATCATATCAAAGGGTAAAAATACGTACAGGTACAGGTAGTGTACTATGTCACTTCCAAGAAGTCCTGCAGTATCAGTGGTGAAGAATAAAGCAGCATCTTTTTAAGGCATCCTAAGTAAATGTAGCTATCACTTTATGGTATCACTACTTGGCGGTGTACTACAGGTAACAATAATGCTTTTCTGAACTAATCTGAGATAGCCATTCCTGTGATTATCTGATAAATATGTTATTGTAAACTCTGAACTTTTGGATGGATTGCTATGGTCAATAATTTAAAGACTTATTCAGATTTCACATATACAGCTTTGTTTTAAAAAATCAACATAAAATGAAAGTTAATGAGGTTTTATCATGTATTTCTAATTCCTGCTTCTTATTTGTCAGGAAACGCTGACAGAACAGCACCTTTATTTTACTTTTCAGACATGAAGAAATACAAAATTTAATAGCATTGAAAACATTTTCACTATTACGAAAAAAAAATTGAATTCCAAAACATTTATTTAAATTATACCAATGTCTTGATCCTGTTTAATCAGGTTGTGATCCTTTAAGTGGTCCTTCTCTTATCTATTTCCATATATCCATCTTAGTATTGCTCTTCATTTGCCATACATGTAAGATGATATATACATAGACACATACACAACATTCCTTTTCAGGAAATACTGAATCACAGTCACAGACTGGGATAGCCATAATGTATTTACATCGTGGGATGAAAAGAAATTGATAATGCTAAGATGAATTAAGTCTGGATATTTGTAAAATACTTTAAAATATTTTTATATGATTGAGGTTTTTTATAATCTATATGACTTAAATATCGATTATAATAAGTTTTAGATGATAAAAAGCTACCAATTAAGATATATAGTAGTGCTTAAAATCAGTATGGTGATTAGCATAGCAGAGTAACCTATATATATATCATTAAAAAAATAGACTGCAATCAGTGCTTTGAGGAAAACATTTATAACAGCCCTTTACCTAAGTACTTTGAGCTGGAAATTGGCACACTTTGTATGTAACATTCACCTTATTGCGCCTCTCTTCAGGACATCCCTTACCACAAGATGCAACCAGTCTCTTCCAGGACCTGTTACCCTCTGCAGGACCAGGAGATACAAAACACAGCTCGAGTCAACAGGATCTCCTGTCAGCTCAAAACCTTAGAGCTCTGTGCTTGTATCACACATCTGAATGAGTAAGTTTTCTGATTAATGAGAAACAGTCCTTAACTATCTCCTTTTTGGAAAAGAAGGGCCCTACCATGAGAATATTGGACTAGAAATTAAAGACATGGGTGTTCAGCTTTCTCATCTGTCAGTTTTCTCATATGATCTCAGAAAAGATATGACATAAGATAATGTCCAGATGTAGAAACCCTTCCCTTAGCCTTGGACTACTCTTACTAGAGGTGAATAGACACTTTTCGTAAGCAATTCATCTCATTCTAACGTAGACTGTTAAATACGGGGGTCTGAGTCATGCCTTTTACATATCTAAGTTAGTCTGTTTCTATTAAAAACAAAAATAGCCCATAGTAACAACTTAATATGTATGCCTACACTACTGGTATAAAGAAGTAAGAGATTAATTCTATTTTAAGATTTTAGTTTGGTTTGGTTTTCTGTGAAATAGGATGGTGATATTTCCTTCCTGCTTTTCTTTGTCCTGGACATTTTATCTATCCAAAACTGCTGTGTGACATGTATGGCCACAGCTCCACGCAAAGTACTACTAATATTGACTGGTATCTCAGAAATTACTGCAAGAGAACCAGGCCTGCTCAGTGTCTCGTATTACATAAAACATAGAAACACAAATTTGGAAATAATTCAAACAGCATTTTGTTCATTATTTATTTTAGCCTGCATTTTCCAAAATGTAAGGGTGATTTTGAAAAGATACAGGTTATACTATATAAAGTATTATTTGGCCATTTCCATACTAGATAAATTATGTAGACTACATTTAACACTATTAAGGACAGCACTTTGTTTACATTGACATTAACAGTTGGGAAGACATGCCTGTTAAATTGTTTTATGCACTTATTTCACAGAAATTATACACCTAAAATTAACATAACCTTAGTGCTTAAGATACACTTTTCCTGTGTCTATAAAGCAAAGTCACAAAGAGTGTATTCAGAATGAAAAATAAAAGTTACTATCACTAATTCCAGCAGTTAGAAATCCTCA
>NW_010427370.1:0-17073 GCF_000710305.1 Buceros rhinoceros silvestris | reverse complement strand
GAGTGAACCAGGAAGACATCTTTACATCTTTTCATACAGGAATATTTAATGGAAGAAGAAATAAAGCAGAGACCTTCAACCCAGAGGAAGGGAATCAAACATAAAAATGATACATCTTCCACTTCATTCAGGTTCATTTTTAAACAATGACAGCCAGGTACTTCTTTTAACAAATCAGGGGAAGATTCTGCATTACGATATTATAATATAAGTTTAAATAAAAACATACAGTTGGGAAAAATATAGTTACATGACCATACAGTAAGCAATAAATCTAAGTCGGGGGCTAGAAACCTAGATCCTCTCCAAATAAATGTGAGTCACAGGTGAAATTAGTCAGAGAGTTTAAAGAAATGCCTTATTACTTGGCATTTTCATTACTATTTATCTTACCTAATCGGAATTTAAGTTATCCAGGGCATGGAATAATATTAATTCACTGTGAATATTCTGATAGAAGAGGATCCTGACCTCCATTAGTACATCTCAGTGCTATATGAATATACATAACATTGTAGACATGTCATTTGCATCTATTATGAACATATACTTAAAAAAAAAAATCTCAAAGAGATTTCTGATAGCTACACGTCTTTAAACCAACCCCAAATTTCTCAAATTATCCCCTCAGAGAAAGTGGTTCTTTCACTCAGTATTACTGGTACCCAAAAAAACCAAGAGTACTTAAGAGGCAAAACTTACAGGAAGCTTCTTACAAAATACAAAGAATTATATCCTTCTGTTTATGAAATTTTCTTATTCTGACTTTAAAGCTTTCTAATTTTAGGAACTTCATCTTTGTCCAAATCAGTCAATCTAAACTGCAGTCCCTCACACGGCCTACATGCGAAACCAAGAATTCAGCCACTTATTTGAAGCTTTCTTTTGTCATCACTGGTCTCCAAACAGATTTTCACCTCAATTACTGGATTCAATCTGTTTTACTTCACTTGCTTTCCTCATTTATCCTTTAATGTAAAATCACTATCTCATCTCTGAATATGAATAATCACAATTGTTAAGTGCAGATGATATGCCACACATTTAATTCTTAATATTACTGTGCCCATTAATGTATATTTAGCAGAAACCTCATTAATCAATAAGAGACAACCACCACTGTAAGACAATCAGAGCTGTCTCATTGGTTTCAGTAAAGATTCAGGTACAATTGTGCACTTTCATGTTATTAGAACTCTTTCATTTTAATAAACATTATAAGGCATCTACTGTTCTTCTTGAATTTAGCATTATTGAATAACTAAAAATGAAACTTCTAAAAATAAAGAACATGGTATAGGCCTTAGTATGTAGAATCTTTCCTTACTGTATTTCAGCTATATCTTCAGTCTCCTTATTTCACTAACTCCCTAACGTGCTGAGCTAGGAGTGTTCTATTTATCCATCTTCCTCCCAAACCAGGGTAGAACGAATGTATGTTTTCAGGGTTTAAATTCTTGGGATTATACACAGAATCCCATAAATCCTTTTCAGATGACCATCAGCTTGGTCACTTTTCTCAGAACTTTTCCTTCTACACTTCAAATTGTGATTCAAAACAACTGAACAAGCTGCCGGGACTTATCAGGGTCTTGAGTTCCCCCTTGTCTCTACAGCTTTGCTAACTGAGTCTCAATTATCCTGAAGCACACTCCTCTCCGAGATCTGCTTGATAGGTACCTGTCTACACCCTTCTCCATACTAAAGTTTCTTTCTGTGCCTGGAGGGAAAATCTAAGATAGTTTTGCCCTCATGCACATCACCCAGATTATTCAGGTATTCACAGATCTTACAAGTTCTTCCTACTGCTCTTCAGAAAAGAAATGACAGCAGTGTGAGGTACACTGAGCAAATTTCCCTGCTCAAATATATATATATATAAAAGCCCCTGCTTTTCTTCCAACACTTTTCCCATTAACATGTTACATTCTTTCCACATCAGAATCAATGTTCCCTTCTTGGCTAATTGGACACATCAGTATTTTTTCCCTCACCCTTCCCACCATTTCCTGCTTCCTTCCTCGAACAATAAGTTCAACCAAGTAACACATTTGCTTTCCAGGGCCTGTTATTTGATGGTTTATCCTATTATTTTTCTTATGGTTCTAGCTGTTGAGGTCCTGAGATAGTTTTAGTCTCCCAAGTTACTGAGCTAGCTATGTTAAGTACTAACCCAAACCAATATGAAGCTGGTAGGAATTATGGATGGTTGGTAACTTACGGTATCAAACTGAAACCAATGTAAGAAAAATGGATTTGGCAGCAATGAACTGTGCTCTATATTGTAATAACCTTTTTTGCATGTACAAAACTATAACTGATCAGAGAATCACTGTGCAGATACTGTCTGCTGGTCAGATGATCTTACAAACACTGGCCTTAGTGAACCCCAGGATAATGAGTGACCTCAGCACTTGTAATTAACATGGAGAGAAAGAGCTTTTATTTAAACTAAATGTCAAAGAAAAGGAGCCCATCTCTCTCCCAAGACCAGATGACTACTGCATATTAGATGCATACACTTTAGAAGATTAATATTTTCAATGAAACCCAACTAGAAAGATAATTATATCTGGAAGCAATTCACTATTTCCATCTAGTGTATTTTATCATCTTTTGTAGTACTGACTTGCTGTTTTATATTCCTAAATTGATGATTAAGTTGTGCCAGGGAGATCTAGGTTAGATATCAGGAAAAACCTCTTTACAGAGAGGGTTGTGAAGCATAGGAACAGGCTGCCCACGGGGGTGGCAGAGTCCCCATCCCTAGAAGTGTTTAAAAGACATGGGGATGAGGTGCTGAGGGACATGGTTTAGGGACTCTGGCAGTGCAGGGTGAATGGGTGGACTGAATGACCTTAAAGGTCTCTTCCAACCAGATGATTCTGTGATTCCACAAGGGAAAACTGGAGGTGCTTGTCAGTTGGAAGGAAATTGGAGTAAGCAAAAACCTTTTAATCCTTCAGATTTTGTGTTATTTATATTCATTATTTAGGGCTCTTTATTCTTTACTGTATGATTAAACATATCTGCATAAAAGATTGGTTACATTTTCTGCAATGTCATATTTATTTTCTTTTCATTGGTGTCCCAGCTTCACGAGTTTGCTTGAATCCAGTATACAGATTCATGTTAAAGAAAGAGAATTCTAGACAAATTCTAAAGCATAGGCTTTGAAGACCTATTTAATTCTATTATAAAAATTCCTAAACCCCCAAATCTTATATTAAATAAAATCAATAGTTTGTGCTTTTTGCATATTTGCAACAACTATGTTTTCATAGAATTGCATGCAGCAGCAGTAGGTTTTTGTGTGTACCATCTAACTATGTAAAAACATACAAATTAAGCTTAATTAATTTCAGTTTTCCATGAGAGCTGTGTATTTCAAGAAAATGAACAATATGTGATGAAGAAAAGTTTGTGAGAACTGGATATTTAATTCCTATTTTACACTGAAGCAAAATACAGACTAGTGAGATAGAAATGAAGCTAGGGTTTTGTTGTTGTTTTTTCTCCTATCATACTTTCAGGAAACTAATACCCAAGACAATTATTTCCCAAGCTCTGAATTTTGTTATTCTTACTTCCAGACTTATATTTTAGCCAAAAACCTGGGGAGTTCACTTCCTGCAATGCTGATGTATCTTGGGAAACTCAAAATTCCTGCAATCTTAGCTGGGAGTGGTTTATATCTCCCACTGTCACCCAGTTAGCAAGGGACTAAACCTAAAATGCAGACCCATGAAATCCAATCTTAATCCCAAATCATAGTCAAATAAGGAACATAAGTATGTGATAAACTGTTATCATGTGGACAATTCCCCTGAAGTTGGTGAGACAGATATGCTAAAGTTCAGCTATGTACTAAAACATCTTGTTAAATGAGGGCTTATACACATGGGGGTTTCCAGCCAAATATACTGCCTCGCAATACAATCTTCCTTATGTTATTAATGGAGAAAACAAATCTGTCACAGGTTTTGAAATATTCCGTGACAGGCTTGCAAGTATTGAAGCAAATTATGTATAGTTCATCTTTGAAAGTGCTAGGATGGGCCAAGGGTAATTTAATTTAAAACATACATTAATATACTCTAAAATGTCCTTGAACTCTAACTGCAATAGTTTTACGAAAGATTTTAGAGTTTCATTAGCAGTAAACAGACAGGCATAGTTTCAGGAGAGTAAACTCGACTAATTCTACTGAATACTTGAGGAGTTAGCTTCCATTTGCAACAGTCTGTGCTACAGAAAATGGACCATCTCAAAAATCCTTCTTTCTCCTTCCAGTTTCATACACAGCCCTGAGGCATATTCAGCCAATGCAAATACAGGGACTAGTTAAAAGCCACTGGCTGAAAACATGATGATGAGAGTAATAAAGTGGGCACAATGACATCAAAGCCAGCTGTGTCATTATACATCTGTGCAATACATTACATTTAATATAAACACCCCAAGGACTTGAAATCAGTTCATGTTGTTGAAATGTATCTGGGATATAAGGAATGTACGCTAAAATAAATAATTGTGTGTATTTTCCTGTTTACTTAAATAGTTAATATAAATATCACCATCTACTGGAAGAAGAAAATATGTAGCAGTGTTCACAAGTTTGTAGGATCAATAAGGACACAAACGGATTCCAGCTTACAGAGCTCTTAAAAATCTGCAGAAATACCGTTAACTTCTTTGCTGCCTGGCAATGTCCACATAGTTTTCCTAAGTTGCTACATGGAGCTAGAGGTGGCTTGCTGAGCAGTCTCACACCCTTCAGTAAAATGACCCTGTATGATCAAGATGCTGATCCTCAATTAAGAAGAATAATACTGATTTGATTTTACAGTAAGCTGTTAAATACTCACCATGCTCTCTGATCCATACGAAAAGAACTAAATTTTATTGTTATGGTTTATTTTTATAGTAATAGTGGTTGCAAGGATTTACTCATATTAGTGTGAACTTTCATTATTTTCTGTTGTTTTTTTGTTTTGTTTTGTTTTGTTTTGTTTTCCCACAGGACAGTATACCTCTAACTTTGATTTGGAAATATTGCTGAGAAAGAAATTCCCCTATTTTCTCAAATGTGAGGCCAGTTTGCTTGGTAATGGAAATAGGGGTAAAATGTTAAAAGAGGGATAGCCTGAGCTTTTTTTTCCCTTTTTGTATGTGAGTCCTTAATATGCTTCTTTGCGTGTTCAGGCTTTTTGTGCAGTCCTGAAGGTTAAGCTTTTAGTAATTTTGATAAAAGCTTAGAGTTTCGTGTTCTCAGTTGCCTTCAGCAATTGAAGCTTTAAGCAAAATGTTAAATAGCACAAGACTTGTAATGAAATTGTGAGAGTTTGTGAGACTGAGATTGAAGAAATCAAATCTTGACCTGATTTGAGTTGAGACAAGTAAAATAGTTGGGAACAGAAAGATTTCAAGAGAAAAAGAAATAGCAGAATATTATCACAGTTAGGATAACGGGACATGAGAAAGAAACAAAGAAAAAACCTAAAACTGAGAACCTAGCAATAAGGGAATGGCAACATTGTATACAGAAAACAGAGATAGCAGAGTAGGTTTTAGAGGAAATATCAATAACCTGAGAGACATAAAAAAGTCCTCTCCTGAAGGGAAAAAGGAAAACCAGGGAGGGCAATGACACGAAAGTCATGAAAGAGCAGGGTATTGAGGTAAAAATATCGATGGGCCCAGAAAGACCGGGATGAGTAAAGATAAGAGAGAGGATTGGAAATTTGTCCAGAACCTACCGATCACTGTAGATTTGAGCAAGATTCCTCTAAACAGAGGAAACTGCCTAGAAGCCTTATTTGAAATACAGCAGGGGCAGGACAATAATGCAGCTTGTTCATGCATAATTATAGACTGGGGTCTTCCAACTGTTTTAATACGTAAACTAATAATTTCATAGTAGAGGACATCCAAGCAAGAGTAGGAACTGGAGTTGCTGACTATACCTCTTGCTATAATGCTGATGAACGTGTACTGAAAGACAGAAGGCTTAGCAAATTCTCTGTTTTAGGAGCTAATTATGAAGGAGGTCCGAGGTGGTATCTTCAAGGAGAGCAGCACAAGCAGTAGTTCTTTGCACTGTGGGTGCAAGAAACAGCGTGATCTGTACGTAGTAGGTAAGGAAAGATCTGAAAGCAAAAGCTTTTGGAAAGATGTATAAAAAGATGTCAGCAGTTCAGAAGGGCTGAGGGACTGAAAAATAACAAGGCTTTTCTTTCTATGCCATTAATCACTCATAAATTGCAAGGCCACTTTTTCACAAAATCGAACTTTGCCTTTAATGCTTTCAAACACAGAGCGCACTGCCTGTGCTCAGGGAAGACAATAAGCAGAGTCAAATGCTTATGCTTGGAACTTTTCTTAAGGCGATGTCTTAAGGCATTGGTACAAAGTAGCTCTCTGTGGCTCTAAAACCTCCCTTATTTTTCTGTGCTGTAGGATATACATTGTCCTCTACTACTTTCCCTTTGACCTCCTTCATTCTTTTGGTATCTCTATTTCTGCTTCTTTAGCCAGAGGAGCACTTGGAAACAACATCAGAGCTTGTAACAGATTCTTTCTGACAACTGCATTAGAATGAAATGGCCCAAGATCAGGCTGACTAATGGGACTGGCGAACTCATCACTAGTCTTTTTGGCAAACCAATAAATAAACAGAACAATAAATAGAAATATACAAAAATAACTATCCTACCTAGAAAAGAAAAAACCCACATTCTGATCTTTCAAAAAAATCCTCTGCTCTATATCACACAAAATTTTGAAGATCATAATTTTTCTATTGATTAGCTACTGGTGCTGCCTAATTTTATTTACAGAACTGTCACTGAGAAAGTAAGAATGTGAACAGACTCATCACGATCCCAGCTTGATGCCTAAGGTAATTGACAAATAAAATATCATTCCTTACAAAGTAGGGTGGAGGGAAAGAACTCAGCATCTCATGCATTAAAAGCCACCTTTCCCCTATTACAGAGAAGGGTTATTGGATGTAGAAGTCAGAAAAAAGGACCACTAGAAATCTGAATACTTACTTTTCCAAGCTGTGTAGTGAAAACATCATAAAAAACACGATATGTTCAGGGCACAATTCTGCATAATGACAGCAGACTCCCAGGGCCTTATTCTGACTCCTTAAGGATAAGCCCTTCCTTCTGTAGCACATGAATCACAACCCCTAGCACACTTCCATACTACCCCTGACAACAGGCAATAACAATACCTGGTTCATTGATTAGGACTGAAGCACAGAAGTGATGCTTATTCCTTTGAATTCACAGTATAACCCATGAGCCTATATGTGTCTGTACCCTATGTCCTGTCCCATGCTCTCATTGAAATCTGGAATGAATCAACTCATTTTCCAGTCAAAGAAACACAGGCACAGAGTCACACCTGATTTTTGCCTTGCCACTAGGTTTGGAAATAACTTACTTAAGCTGTTTGGCTACAAAAAATAGGCAGTTCCAAATAAAACTACAAAAATAAGGTAGTTCAAACATTCAGCTGTCTGACTTTATAGGTCAGTAATACAGCCAGGGATACCTCACACTGTCGTCCTAGAATCCTCCTATAGAGACCTGAGACAAATAGGCATTTTTAGGGTTCAATTTATCTGAATTATTTTAGATTTCTAAGTCATGATGAGATGAATCATGTCCCACAAGTGGCTGTTTCTCTTCCCTGACTATAAAAAGTCACCATGCTACCTTGCTCAGACAAATGCATCCATATTAAGGATGGATGTTTCAAGTTAGGTGAGATTAATCTCATACAGGGAGGCTAAAGATTAGCTTTTAAAGTGTATAAGTGGTTTACAATGTGGGCAGGGATCACAGTGTGATTTTCCAATTCAGTTAGATGCTTGGCACTTCTGAAAACCTCACTAGCTGCCTATCTGCTATCTTTGGTACTTACATACTTCTACCAAGTTTCCGTGTGGAAATTCCCACGGAAATATTCTCATAGAAAAGTCAAATGAAGCTGATTATTCTTAAAACCAATGCAAAGAAAAACAAACTGCACCATCACACATACACATACACACAAAGACAGAGTCTTGAGAGCTGGGCTTTAAATCCTATCCACATCACAAGATGCTCAGAGCCTGTTAGGATCAAATGGTTGTCCAAAAATCTAAAAACTGGATTTCTTTCCAATTACTATCCTCTCCAAGGCAAACTAGCTTTCAACAATGTGTCAATACCTATTTGAATAGCAGCATACAAGTTCTATATAATCAACCACAAAACTGTTCTTCCAGCAACTACAATATTTGGGGTTTGTTTTGTGTAGGTTTGGTTTGGTTTGGTTTGGTTTGTGTTGTTTTGGTTTGTTTTTAAAGACTGAAACCTCTTGTTGTCTTACCAGGAAAATACCAAGCACTACTAAAACCAGGAAAGTATTTCTGCAGTATTCTGGAAAGATGTTTTTTTTCTTTAGTACATCTAGCAAACAAGTGAATAGATGTGTCAAGTGACCACCCTGCACATTTTCTAATGCTGGATTCTCTGGAAGCTCCTTAGATGCTGGAGACATTCAGGCTCCTTGACGAATGTTAATCGACCGATATGATTGGAAGACATAGTGAAGGGCTATTCTAGATGTCTTAATTGACTATAATCCACAGTCATAATCATTTCACTCATAGTACAATGCCATTTTAAATATTTTTTGCAATACTTAAAGTTCAAAATAAATTTGTAAATGTGACATTGTTCTGCTCATTCTTCTAACTGCAGTCATAGTAAATTAATCTTAGAGTCTCTAATGGAAAATATTAGCTACTGTCCAAATGCTGGCTGCTTGACATTCTGTCAGCTGCGTGTCATTAATATTCTTATTAAGTGCTGTGAAAGGTTGGTTGAATGGGCATTAATGGCCTTTAAAGCTGCAGAGGAAAAAAATGGCTCCTTGTACACAGTTCTTCCAACAGAAAACATGTATTTACACAGCGGAAAGGCTGGAATTTTTCTGCAAGGGAGAGTAAGAGTTATCAAAAGCAATATACCACTTTTACATTGGAGGATATTATGTTGCATTTTCCATACTTTTTCAATGGGAATGACATCTACAAAACTTATGAAAGGAAGAAATGGCTTTACTGCAATTAGCACATTCATATATGCACGCACACTTGGATCCTCTAAGTTCTTAAGATGGGTTTCAACATTTGACACCATTTTCTGTAAAAGCTTAGCTATTTCTGTCAGATTGTCCCAACACTTTCAGGCTTTGCAGGTTATGACTCTCGCACAGTGTTAAAACGCTCCTCTGTTATAGAAAGAATAAATGCTTTAATGATTAATTACCAGTAGTCACCTGCTGTATTACTATCTGGAAGAGAACATCAACGTGGCGATCATCACTGTAGTCTTCTGAATAAAATAACCATAAAATGCATGAAATCAGACATACACAGAGTGAATCACCAGGGGAAAGGTATGTCTATTGGCTCTGTGAGGCAAATGATCAAAAGACTGGTCTAGACAGAGCCACCAACTCAGCAGAGCGGGAAAGCTGGAGAAGTGGAAAAGCCAGATATGCACAGGGTGGGAATGACAAAGGAGCCAAACCTGCACAGGCGGAAGGCCAAATTAGAACATTCTCATAAAGGTGTAACCACCTGTCAGTCAGAGTTTTGTCTGCTGAGACTGCTTCAAAGACTCTAAAGAAACGACCAAGTAAAAATGGCAAAAATGAACTAATGTGTTAATTGCTGTGGGGATTGAGGTTAAAGCTACAGTAATTGCAGAGGAAGGTAAGAAACAACCTTTGTAGCTACAAGAAATCTGTGCAATCTTTTTGTTGTTCCAGTATGCCTAATAACTGAATATCGAAATCTGGCCCTTAGGCTACAGAAATAGCTTCTCTTGGCTGGTGCATTTCTCTCCAGCTGAGCTGCAAACTATTTAAACTTTACCCTTTCTTGTGCATTGTTACATTTTCAGCCGTATTTTGGACATATGGGATAAAAAGCAGCTGGTAATCACAGCCACTCTGTTGAAAGGTGAGTTCATACCATGAGCAAAGTCTTGTGCTGACCACATGGGCAGAGCAAGAGGAGGGAGAGCTGAGCCCAAGAGGCTTCTGTCTGAAGGATCCACTCATTGTACACCTCTCCTTTTGACTGCAGTGGGCAACGCATTAACTGAGGGGGAAGTTTCATCACTGGGGTGGATGAATACACTTTAAAAGGCACAGAAAACATTTATTTTGCTAATCCACAGAACTAAGATGATAATCACAGAAAACACCATTTTTCTCTAATGCTGCAAAGGCAAAATTTTTACAATGAACAAAGTATATTTTTGACTCTGTTCAAAAATGTGGTGGTGCAGTTGTTGGGGTATTTTTCCACTTTTTCCGCAAGACCTTGCTTCATTCAACAGATGGGGTGGGTAGGGCATAGGAAGTGACCAGCTGTTCACTTTTTCTTTATATCCTCTTATGCTCATCACTCATTGTATGACCTTTAGCTTACATACCATACATCACCCAAATCATGCACTGAGGTCTGAATAAATATTTGCTTCCTAAGTCTTATATGACAGGCGATCTCTGACTGTCTCAAAATGCTGGCAAGGTATCTTGTCTATCATTACACCTTCCTTAGGAAACAACTCACACTTTTTTGATCATTACTTTATGCTTGGGGAATTACAAGCTTGGTAGGAATTACAAGAGGAAACAGTGTCAACGTCAGAATTGCAAAGAAGGAACAGGAAATATTTTTCTTATTTTATGAAGTATCAAAAATGCTTTTATTGTTTCAGTGAAATTTTTTGGTGCTTTCTCAAAGTTAATCTGATAGGTGGGGTAAAGATTTTGAGAGGGAGAGGGAGAGAATATTATAAATAATCAAAGCTTCATGAGTAACCCTGCTTTAGGTTCAGATGGGTCAAGTTTAACCACATCCTCTAGATCTTCAAATAAGAAATAGTTAAACGTGTTAAGTAACAATTAAGTATTCATCTATGGTCTGGAAGACCAATCTGAAGACACTTTGTTCCCCCACTGACAGAAATATCTTGAACAAAGATACTTTACATATAATAGTAACATAAAATATTCACCAGTGAATCATGTGGAATGATTACACTGCTTCGTGGTTGCCTGTGAAGTTGTAATAATTGTGACTGGTGTGAATCAAGGAGGACACAACAGATCCAGATGAGATACAGGCAGTAGCACCATGTGGATGATGCCAACCAAATATTGCTTCAGCCCACATGCCTGAAAACAGGATTGTTCCTTTTTCCCTTTGTTCCAGCTACATGTGGCTTAAGAACCCAGCTAAGGATGCAAGTAATTTTCTTTTATCTTTGGGGAAAAAAGGTGCACTTTGATATCCTCACATATTCCCACTTGATTAATAGATATCCAAATCTTACTATCAGTTTTTTTATAGAGGGTGCTTGTAGTGTTGTTCCTGTTTAATAGTAGTTTAACAAAAAACCAACGTTTCGATTTGGCAGTGTGTAAGAAAAAAATCTCACTGAACAGGAATTTAAATAGCAAGTATTGTATTCACAGTTTTGCCAGCAAATCTATGCTGATCACAAGTTGGGTAGGTCTTGCTCAACTATTCTTCTTACGTCCAGATCCGCAGCACAGGTTTGAGTCTTCAGTGGAGTTTAATTGGCATTTAATTGAATCCTTAAGAGGTTTGCATTTCCTAAGATTACAGAATTCATCCATGAAGTACTAAGGCACATGTTTAATTTTTAAATCTAGCCATCTTCAGCAGAACCACCCACTGATAACTGGATTTGAGCTCATGCATAAATTAAGCATATGCTGAAATGACCCATATGAGAATTATACTACAAAACACTGCCTGAAAGGATGAAAAGCAATTACAAATTAGCGGATAATTCTTGCATAACTATTTTCTTTGTTTCTGAGACACTTCGGGCAATCACCCTATAAAAGAGTATAGTGTCACTGAAGAAAGTATTCAGTCAAAATTATTCATTCATTATGATAATCTAACATATTTTTGCAATTTAGACATTTCTCTGCAAACAGGTGGCTATATACCGCTCCTACTTTTTAGCAGAAATCACCAAGTCTGTCAGTCCATAATACACACATATACATATATATACATAAATACACACAAATAAATATATATATAAAAACTTGCATTTTAGCACATTACAACAATATAGCACAAACAGACACAGCCTAGGTGTCTATCCATGGGGGCCACCCCACCATTTCCCTGCCTCCATAGCAAAGTGTTGGTACCAAAAGTCAGGGTATATCTAAGGCATTGAAAGACAAAAGCTAGATCTTTGCTTTAGCAGAGGCAGAGGACTCCTCTCTCGGTGGAGACACCAAAGCAGAGCACAGGATACTTTAGTCCCACAGAAGTTAATCAAGCTATATATAAACAGAAGTATCCAGGACAGTTTCCTAGATAAAAGGTTTACATCAGAATCAGACCCAGATTTGCACTGTCTTTAGCAGTTTTGTCATAGAAATTAAAAGAAGAGGTTTGGGATGATTAACAGAAATTAAAAAAAGAGGATGGAGACACAGGTGCAAGGAGTGTTGTGTAACACATGTTCTCACCTCTTTTGGTAATGATTACTTTAAAGGCACAAAGCATTTGTTTTCAAAAAAGGTGAACTGGAAGTTTGGAGATTTTCTGAATAAACTTAGCTTTACAAGAGGGAATTATTGTTTCTGGCCAAATCAGCACATTCAAACAAACATCCTTTTAGCCCCTCTGCTGAGAGAGCCTTTATCTCTGAAGTCCTATCTCTTAATCTCCCATCAGCTTGTTCCACACAGATTATTACCAATCTTATCTCATTCTTTTGAGGTTATTCTATATTACAAAGCAATAACTGCAACTTGATGGATGTTCAGTTGACTGTGGGTTCCACTCCAACCTCAAAAGCAAGATTGAAATGTTAAACCAATTGTACAACCAATGTTTGAAATAAGGCATTGTGACTGTTAGTGTAAGCCTTGAAATTAAGGCAATTGCCAACTAAGAAGTAAATTAGGTTGAGAAGGAGAAACAAAATGAATTACAAATAAGTCATCGATAAAGAGTCAGAAGATCATGGACATCTCAAAAATTATCCACCAAAGTACCAAATAGTGCATAGTGAAACACTGGAATATCAGACTGGAAGAATTATAGTATTAGAATAAACTTCCATTTAGCTGCCCTAAACTTCACATTGCTCATAGAACTAAGTTTAAATACTGACTTACAGACATAGCCATGATTCTGTTTTACGTCAGGTTTTTGGACCCAATGACTGGGATGTTGTGTTAATGGCAACTCCAAACTCAAACAGTAATATTAAGAACTGAGAGAGTATGTGGAAAAATATGAATATAATGTATAATTACAGGGTTTGTACCTTTTAGCATTCTACAGCTAATCAGGCTTTTAAAGTTTATATGGACAGATGTTAACAGGAAGACAGTGCTCAACCCCTAGGCTCAAGAACTGGATGAGAAAAACTTCAACTTGCATAATCAGTCATAGGGCTGAAAGCTGATACTTTGTTAGCTTCCATATGGTATTGATTTTGCTCTCTGATAGACTCTCTGCTAACTAATTGATATATTTTTCTAGCTGATTTACAGAGACCTTTGACTGCAAGCACTTATTTATGTGAGTAGACAACAGCACATAAATAGTTCTGTCACAATAAATTGGACTTAACAGAAATCTAGAATTAAACATAAAATGTTCACAGAATCTAAACAGTGGCACTTGTTTATGAGAAAAAATAGCATGAATTGTGACTTTAGACTATTTTCATTCAAAATACTTAAACCAAAATAATGGTAGATTTTTTTGTCTGCAAGCAACTCAATAGAGAACTTAGATTGTAATTTTTAATTATTTTGAAGGCTTACTGATCTGTTTGCAGCTAACATGGAACTAATAAAAATTCTAATTATAATGATAAATTATTTTGCAGAATGTATTTTTCAGTCTTATCAGAATACATCATGAAAACTTACACATACAAATATCTAGCATGAAACGTATTTAGTGCTTTGGAAAGCAATTATGAATACAAATTTTCTTATTAGAGCTTTTAATAAAAACAGTTTTATTTCTTCATATATCTTTGGGAAGAAAACAGCAAAAATGGTCATAAGTTTTAATAGTCAAGATGAAGTTTTCAGAGCAACTAAAAAACTCAATGCTGAATCTGGAATTGTACCTTTTCTCTCAACATGGAAAACTCATGAAAGGAAAATTCTAAACAATGTATAAATCAAATCCTACAGGTGGGTTACTGATGCAGTAGTTTTACCATAGGCAGTGCTTCTCGAATCTTTCTATTAGAGGATAAAAACGAAAATAGTTAATTTCAATCAAAAAAGCTACTGCTGTGAGTGAACATACATTTTTCTAGCAATTCTGACTGTCAGTTTTACCAAAGTGAAGAAAGGAAGCAGCACGTTTGTGCTCTGTCAAATGCACAACTATGGAAAGAAGGAAAAAAAAAAAAAGAGCATGCATAAGTATAAATGTGCATATTTGGTTGGATGTGCCTCAGAGCTTTGGCTTTTACACAGCCAGCCTGAAACGTTTTAATGGAACATAACTTTCACTTCTAAAGTTCAAGAGGCTTTAAAGGTTTCTTAAATTAGGCAGCCAAAATCATTAATCTCCTTAGAAAATTGTGGCAAAACACTGAATTCATATTGACACAAGGACTAGGAGGTAGCAGACTCAATTAATGAAACCATTTCTCTCCTCTGATGGCTTTGCTCTTTCTCTCTGAAATCACCACGGTAACACCACCGCAAGCACAAAGAAAGAGCTAATGTTTTAGGATGGGAACAAGCAGGTATTCATAAAATAAGTACTGAGTAAAGCCTGAATCCAAACGCGACTCAGTTGGCTTTACAGGATCAGGTAAGCTCAAGCCCTGCTTATGAAGTTAATGTTGATAGTCTGATGCTTATTGCTTGAGGCAGGGGTTAGCCCAGGTTGTAGCACTGGGTGCATCACTGAGACTCAGCCCCAGCTGTGACAGTACAAGAGGTTAATGTCCTCACTTGCTCATAGACATCCCTTTGCTAAGGCAGGAGTGGTTCACTGAAAGCAGCAAAGTCTTACAAGGGAGTGTGACGTCAATTAGCTGGGAGGAGACTGTGCGGCACTGGTCTGACTTTCTGTACCTTGAATACACAGCAGACAGCTTGCTTCTTAATTATACCGTTAATTACCTCATGGAGAAGGAAATCAGTGATTGTAATGTATCTGTTAATCAGCAGATACTACAATGGCTTGTGCCAAAATGACCACGAATAGAATAAGGGGTAATTTTCAACATTTACTTTGTAGACTATAAGAAACAATTGGTCAGGGTGAGTACAACTCGGTTTCCACAGACACATTCAGGACATTTTCCCACTCAAAATGTAGCTGATTCTTACACTTATTTACTGAGAAACTGCAATCTGCAAATAATCCCAGCAGGACAAGTAAGCTTCTATATACTCAGCAAAGGAAAGAATGGCCATATTTGACTGTTTTCATCTCTTTACATCATCAGTTTTATGGTCTATAACCTTCAAAGCATTTTGCTTTTGATACCTCAAAATTTCAAACAGATCCTGGACAAAGGTTTAAGACCCGAGATTCAGTAGGTTTTCTATTCTATTCAATACACTACATCATTAAAACATTAAATCAGGTAGAATGTCCCCTAATGGGTATATTCTCAAGACATAGGTCCTTCACAAGTTCCTTGTCTTTAGCTTTTGAGCCCTTCTAATGATTGAAGAATTTTTAAAGCAAGTAAAGAGATGCCATCCTGGGGCATATTTTGTATACTGTACCTCTCTAATTCAAATAATTGGATGGGAGAATAAATATATTTAAAATAGGAGAATAAGAATATTGAAAAATATCGAAAATATAATTGAAACGTTTTCTTTATTGCTAGGAAGATGTCGCATCTGCATGGTTGTCCCGAGCCACACTTCCGTGGTTATTATTTGTTTATCTGTTATGGACCAAAGCATCCCCTCAAATGCTGAGAACCAAAAAAAAAAAAAAGCCATTTTAAAAGCCGACTAAAATGTACATCCAAGGAAGGTCAGGTTATGTTTTATTCACTGCCTTTCTCCTGCTTATATCTGTATGAACTAGGAGAGTAGCACTTAGTGAGTAGCAACTGTGGCAGTGCAACCCCCCTGGCCTCTGGCACGAAGCTTGCACAAAAGACAGGCCTTGCAGCAGACCCTCTGGGGATATGGGTGCCTCAGAGTCTGGGTTTTATTAAGCTGCATCCGGCCTGGGTTTCCTGAAAGTGACCCCAGCAAGCACTCGACCAGGGTATAAATGGAGCCCTGCTGGAGAACCACTTTTGAGTTCGTTCTCCTCGAGCAGCAGTTTGTGCAGTTGGAGACTCTGCCCTCGAGTTGGGACGCCGGTCGAGTGTACCTCCCTGGGATGGAGTGATCCTTACCCCGGCGTTGGTAAGCAAGCAACGCCCTTGGTATCACTAGGTGAGAGATTCTCCCTTTATATCAGTGAGCTGTGCATGTTTTGGGTCATTCTTCCTTAGAATAGACTCCTTAGTGTTCATAAGTTTGTTGTGCAGTAATAATCCCCAGCTGACACCCAAACCTGTATAGTCGGAGTGCCAGGAAAATTTGTTTGCAATAAATCCATGTTTTGGGAGTTTTGTGCGTGCCTCCACGACAGCAACTCTGCCATGTTAAGCTTAACTATGGGTGATCATGTATTTCAAACACAAGGGCTTTATAAAGGTTTAGCACACCGGATGTGGCCTGTCCATTATCATTAAGCTAGGCATAGATTTTCTAGGTTGGTATGTGGTTTTTCTCCCTCTCCTTAGCAGGTCCCGAAGAACACAGTGTTAGTGGGCAGCTATGAACTCCACCTGTTCTCTGCCTTCTGCTGATAAGGTAATACCCCACTGCGTATCTGTATGAATTAACAGATGCTAAATTAGCTACCACAGAGTTTCCTTTAATGAAATAAAATTTCATATTTTAATGAATAAATATTTAATATGAAATATATTAATA
>NW_010427369.1:52745-57697 GCF_000710305.1 Buceros rhinoceros silvestris | reverse complement strand
CGAGGGGGATTGTGGGAGAATCCCCCGGGAGCCGGTGCTCGCGCGGACCAAGGCGCCGATGCTCTCTGAAGGAAGGCGGCGGGGAAGGGAGCCCCGGCGCTGAGCGCTCCCACCCCGTCCGGCTGGGTTTCTCTCTGGTTGCCGGAGAGGTTGGGTAATTTCCTTTGGGAACTCTACCCAAAATACTTGCCTTGCGCAATCTCACGAGAAGGATCGGACGGGCCGTTTGTGCTGTGCAGGCTTTCGCAGCCTTTTGTGTTTGCGGACCTGCTCGATGGGCGGCATGGATTTCTGGAGCGCTGTGAGGCAGGGTCATGAATGCAGTTGTTACACATCCATCCCAGCGGCACTTCCCACGTATTTGGTCCTGTGATGCAGTATCCTGATACGTGGCAGCCTAGCGTGGTTTTTATCTGCACTGGAAACATGCTCCCCACAGGCCTTTCCCAGAACTGCTTGGGTGCTGGGAGGCTGGTAGGCTGTTTGCGGGTTTGCAGCCTGCTGGAGGTCTGATTTTTACATCGATCACTTGTAGCTGTTTTGATCCACCGGCTTTGTCACAAGGCAGAGATGAGGGAGAGGTGAATTTCATCCTTTTCCTCTCCTTTAAAGGCTCTCGACCAACTAGCTGTTTGTAGCTGCTGTTCCTTGAATAGACTCTCCTGTGGCCTAGGTGGGGTTCGTTAGGGTGACCAGCTGGCATCTCAGTTGATAGTGACCTAGCCACCAGCTGTTTGGGTCCTGGAGCCTAGAGATCATCTCCCTCTTCATCTGCGTGCCACGTTAATGCACCCGAGATCACAGTGGGGGAAGAGGCTTTTGAGATGCTACCTGTGGTTTTCGATTTACAAAACCGACACAGGAATTCATAGTTTCTCTTGGTTCTCGCTGGTCAGCTGTTTATGGATCAATGCAGCTAAATAACAAATGACTGGTTTGTTATTTTGGGAAGGTGGTTTTGAGGTCACTAAAAGGAACTGTGCTATGTTTTCTTGTTGTTGTTTTTGATTCATATCTTTCACTTTTTTTCCCCTAGATTGCTTTAGGTTGAAAGTGACTGTGCAAGCCTGTCCTCACCAAGTGGATGTGGGAGCACTGTATGAATATGGCTTTGCTTTAAATGGTCTCCACTTACCCTGATCCTCTCAGGAGTGAGTCATGTGCTTTTGAAATGCCTGGAGTTTAGAGAAACACTCTTAGTGTCTGCAAGACTCAAAGCATTATCAGAGTTAGCGGCTGAAGAATCAATTAAAATACTTCATACCACCCATGTATCATCTTCACTGCAGTTTGCTGAATTTGCCAAAAGCCAGATGAAGCGATTGGAAGTGGTTACAGATATTCGTAGAGCTACAGGGCCAGGTAGAAAGTAGCTCTTTACAACCCGGTATGTTTCTAACTGTGTTACCTTCAGTTCCTGTGGCGTGGTGCAGTCAGATGCAAGCTGGCACCGTCATGGCTTCAAGGTTTGTAGCCAGCATGTAGATAAGAAACCAGATGGGTAATTATTTTTTTCCTGCTCTTTTCAGGTTTTGGTGGCAAACAGTATTTGTAAAACAATCCTGTCATGCCTCAGATGTCGGTCAGAGCTGAGTCTGCCCTCATCAACATCTCATGTGTCTCTGAGGCCAGTGCGGGGGAAGGATGGAGTGTTCTCCATTCCACAGGCATTTCTGATGGTTCACCCATACAGAATTCAAAAAACCATCTTACTTTTGTTCACAAAGCAACTCATTGGTATGAACTTAACAAGCAGGAACCATCAAGAACTTTCCTGTGATTCCTACCTTCCCAAAGCCATGGACAGGCCATGGGCAGCTCCAGCTGCCCCATTCCACCAGTGTAAACCTAAATTTATTGAAATGCACCTCATCTTTATTTAAATTTATTTTTTGCCCCCTTCCTCTCCCTTGTCATTGGGAGGCATGTGATGAATCATGCAGGGTGTGTGTGACTGAGCTGCTCAGATGTTTTCAACAGTCAAATAGCCAGGTACTCATTTCGGAGGCCCAGAGTTTTC
Organism: Buceros rhinoceros silvestris; assembly: GCF_000710305.1. NCBI lineage: Eukaryota > Metazoa > Chordata > Aves > Bucerotiformes > Bucerotidae > Buceros > Buceros rhinoceros. The sequence continues at coordinate 55,677 of NW_010427369.1, read as the reverse complement.
TCTCTAGCAATGTTTAGAGAGACAGTCCCTGCCCTCTGGCTCTGCAGCAAATGCATTAGTTGTTTGAGGTTTAATCTCTACAAGAAACTGTCAGATTTAAAAAGTTTTTATGGTTCACTTGCCTTTATTTATAATTTAAAAGCATAAATCGGGGCTGGGAAAATAATACTACAATTCAACTTTGAACTGAGAGTCTTTAACAGCTGTGACATTCTGTAATACATGGTAATATTGTAAGCATTTCAGATTTATGCTCCAGTTTAGAGCTGTGTGCCAATGAGTGTCTTAAATAGGGTATTGAGAAGCAAAGTCCTCTTGCTGTGGTGAAATTTCAGCCTCTGAGAAGCCCGAAAGCAAGTAAATCCAGATACATCCTGGAGGTGTTAATTCCCCAAACTGTTATGTTCTTTAGGAGCTGCAGAACAGTGTTGCTATTTTTAAAAAAATAAAAAGTTGCTCTGTAGAAGTGGTACATATGTTGGCCTAAGTGCTTTCAAAACAGTCAAATGCTTTTCTTCTACCTTTTCCTTGAGACCTTTGTGTTTTGGTGATGGGGTAGTTAGTTAAAAGCCTGCCCTCTTTAGGAGAGAGTGTGCAAGGGAGAAGGTTCTTTGGTAGTAAGATCCATCTCCAAAACAGCTCATCTTCCAGCAGTGCTTCTCTTTCGGTACCAGAAGCCTGCAGAGCATAATCTCGTGGACAGGGTTATCTGTACTTCAGGGATCTAATTTTCAAGTCCTGCGCGTGCTGTTTATGAAGATTATTTTAGAATACAGCTGTCTCGGCCGGATTTGACCCTCCTTTAGAGGCCAGGTATGGCTCATAAGGGATGGCACACTGTAAGAGATGCATTCTTACCTCAGCTCTGTGGGCACCTCATGGCGCAGAACGACCAAAGTGCTCTCAACATGTTGCAGTCAGGTGTCTGGCTCAATAGCTTTTCACCTCCAGGATTAAGTTTAGAAAACTGACAACCTCAAACCCTTGTAATTAAGGGATATTGACAAAACAAAAAAAATCTGGTTTAAGGTATGAACTAGTGAATTGTCCAAAGCAGCCACTACTGGAGATGCACTCATTTTCACCAGTGTTTGAAAAGGAATACAGCTTCGAAATGGCTCTTTGCTGGGGAATCTTGGGTGTGAAAGATAAACAACTGTTCCTATGAGATGCCAGAGTCCTGGATAGGAACTGATACTTCCCACTTTAGCGAGGCACGTGTAAAAAATCAAGGATGAAGACAATGAAGCTCCTTTGGCCAGGTTGTGCGTGAACAGTCCTTGCTCAGTTGGAGTGAGTGGAGGACTTCTGGCATGGGCTTTCTCTTCAGTGCGCACAGCTCTGGTGCCTGTGTTGTCAGTGCAAGCAGTCGCTCTAAACTGTAGATGCTGAAGGTAAGTGATGAGGGTATTCTGATGCTCTGAGGTTTGTTCAGAGGAGACGGAGGTAGCCTGTGAAGTTGGTGGTGATGCGTAGTGCCTGTATTACGGAAGTTTTTAGAGGTTATGTGGTGCCTGGGAGGTCAGTGAATTCACAAATAATTTAGCTTGAGGCCCCGTGTACACGGACATTTCACGGGCACAGATAGAAGACGGTTTAGCACCAGCAGAATCCTAGTGGAGTGTAACTGGGGTAAGAGTGAAAACCAAAAAGGTGCTGAAAACACCAGTTTTTAGGAGGATTTCTGGTGGTGACTGTGCCGGAGGCGTTTAGCAGATCTGGTGCTGCAGTCAGGTTCCTGTCACATTGCCCACCTGCAGTCATGGGCTTTTGTCTCCATGTGGAGGGTTTCTGCTCAGAAACAGGGGGCCTCTGAATCTGTGGGGTCACTTAGGATACCAAGTGGTGAAGGAAGCATTTGCTTTACATGCAGCATCCCCACCCTTCTGTCATCTGAATTTCCTATTGTCTGCTTTACTTTTTTTTTGTTGGGTTGGGTTTTTTTTTTAACCTTTCTGATATAGCCACTATCTCTGTTCCTTCCTGCCTCTCACCCAGCCCGGGTGCTGCTGGTGTTACTTTGCTCACGGCCACAAACTGGGGTTGCGCTGTGTCCCTTCACTGCCTTGTTTCAAAAAAGTAAAACAGAAACTCGAAGAGCATGAAGAGGGATGGGGGAGGGGGAGCTAACACGTGGACCAGTTTGCTCAAAGTCAGGCTTCCGAACGAGAGGTTGGGAAACTGTGTTAAACTTCTCCAAAGAATACGTTTAAGATGTTTGGCAGGGAGCAGATGCATGATCCTGGCAACACTGCCGACAGCTCCACAGCTACCCGTGTGGTTGGGAGCACGTCGTAACTCTGAAGTGCAGGCTTTCTCAGCAGGCAGGGAGCAGCCTCTGTGGTGAGAGCATCCGTAACACCCTCTTATCTGGTCAAAGTGAAGGTCAAGGACTATTAATTTGTCATGCAGACTAACTCAGAAAGACACTGTGTTTTCCCGGAGAGCAACAGTTTCAGGGATGCAGCACAACAGATGGGATGTGCTTGGGAGAAAAGGAAAGTTTTCTGTCTTGTGCATCTAGTGTTTTATAACGTGCTTGTTTCTCTGCCAGCGTTGATCTGAAGCAACAGCTAGTTTCTTTGGAAATTGGGCCAAGTTTGGGTTTGGAAAGAGACAGACTTGCAGCTTCCTGTGCTGAACTTGGATGCAGAGTTTGGTTAAGCTCTCAACTTTCCTCCTCTGGTGTGGAGTGGTGCTCCCTAGTCTGACTTATCTCAGCAGATGAAGAACATTGTTGCTGTGCTGAGGGCCCCCCAGCCCACCCCAAAGGGACTCAGCCACTCACCTCCTCTCCTCGCCAGTGGACCCTAGTCTCTAGCCAACATTCTACAGCTACTGCTCCCCTCCCTCCCTCCTGCACACATTTCTCTGTGGGAAAATAAGAGGTCTTGGCACAGAGGTTTTAGGGAAAGCGATGGCCAGGCCACCG
>NW_010427369.1:27334-52658 GCF_000710305.1 Buceros rhinoceros silvestris | reverse complement strand
TCCACAGCAGTACTGCAGTGGTGAGGCCAAAAATCTGGGGCTTTCTGGGACGTGGATGGAGCAGTGTCAGCGTCCAGCTCACGCCTGTCTCACTGGGCTGGAAAAAGTCTCACTGCTCAGCCTGTCCCCACTGGGATAGTGCTTTCCTTTACGCAACTCAGTGCTTAGAGACCCTGCCTGCAAACAGAGGCCTTTGGTGAGCCAGGCGTAGATGGGCGGGCAAACAGATGCCATGGCCACTGGGGCTACTAAGGCACAGCATACAGCCTTTTCAGCTGCCTCCCAGCTGCAGCTGAGCTGCAGGAGCTTGAGGTAGTCCCCAAGCCCCTGCAGATGTTCGTCTGAAAGAGGGCTGCTTTTGTCACGTCCCCTAGCCCTGGTCCCCAGACCGGGGTGTCACTGGGCTCACTTCGAGGCCAAAACACCATACCTGCAAAGATGTTTTGGTGAAGCTGGAAATGGCCCTGTAAAGACTTTATGGGGTGGGTTTCTGCAAACCTGTGTGCCCAGGGTCAGTGGGGTTTCAGCAGCCATTTCCCCAGACATGCAGTGCCCAGTTTCTGCCCTTGCCTCCGCTGCCTGCTGCTGCAGCTGGCACCTTGTGCTTTTGGGGAGTGTGCAAGCCCTCTCTGAGTTTCAGACAGACAGATGCACCTCCACCCAACCCGGCAATCACCCCTGCTATCTGGGGATTGCGCCCCAGCCCCAGGGCAGCACTGGGATCCAGGTGGCGGGATGGGATGTGGCAGTGGGACTACCTTGGAGCTTGGGGCTGCTCCTGCGGATCCACATCCCTGGGATGCCACTCAGCCCAGGATAGCTCCTATGCCCCCATCCCATCCTGTGGCAGGGTGGAGGGCAGCTCACCCTTTTTCTGATCGAGGCCTCTCTGTTTGTTTGTTTTGAGTTTGCTGTTTGAGGGCCTGGAATTTAATTTTGTGGCGGCAGTGAGAAGGGCTAATCACATGCAGATTGCCTGGCTCAAAGGGAGACAGTTCAAAGCTGGTTCAGAGCTGCTTCAGTGAGCATGGGCTGGAGCTGAGCCACCAATAAGGACTTTGCTTCTCTCCCAAAAGTACCTTTTCATGGAAACAACAGTCTTTTTTTTAATTTTTTTTTTTTAACAGACACCATGTGCTAGTACAAGACCTTGTGCTGAAATTAGGCAGTGTTTGGGGCTGAATTAAGACAATTTCTTTTCTCTGGCTGTAGTCTCTGAGCTAATCATGCAAACCTGCCATCATTCAGACCCAGTGTTTCCTGTCTGTATGATGCATCCTCGTTTTTTTCAGCAAGTTTCCCATTGGGGTCCGCAGCTGCAGATGCCAGACGCCATGTGAGCCTGCCCAAGACAGGTGTTGGTGCAGTAGGCTCAAGCATATCTGACGTCTCTAAGGGCATGCAACTTGCAACAGCCAAAGAAAACGTATCCCAGTCCTTGGGAAGACGTTTTTTTTTCCTTCAGTGAGATATTTCTAGCCAGACCCAACCATTTTTTTTCTTTTATTTTGTTAAACACTCATGGGGGAGCAAGGGCTGCAGGCAGCAAGGGGTGGCAGCTGCCAGCCAGTTTGCAGGGAGACACGGATGTTCCTGTGGCTGTTTTGGCTAGTGTGTCACAGAGGTCACAGCTAGGGGGCTGTTCAGAGGATCCGGCTGGGTCAGGGGCCCTATGGCTGCCCCTTCCACTAGACCCATTCTCCCACCACAAGCCTGAACCCAGTTCAAGCCTGGCTGGTGCCACCTGCGTAGGCACTGGCACAGCTCTGAAGTTTAGCTAATTTTAATAGCAAACGCTTGCTTCACACAGCTGTGAGATGCAGCTACCTGCCTGCCCTGGAGCTGCCACGTGGATCTGGGGGCTGGAGCAACCCCTGCTCCACAGCCTGGAGTGGGGGAACTTGCCCCTGCATTTCCCGGAGTGGAGCCATTTTAGGTTTTCCCAGCCAGGGTGGACTTGGTGTGGCTGATGGGCCCTTTCCTTTTCTGCTGGGCCCCTGCAAAGAGAGATTTTGGGGGTTATTTTCTTTCTTTGAGTTCTACTTCTCTTTTCCAGCTTTCCTTTCGCATGAGGTTTGTTTGAGCGGATGTGCACATGGCTCAGCAACTAGAGAGCAGCACCTGGCTCTCAGCCAGGGCAATGCAAACGTTCTTTCCTGCCCTGTTTGGGGAGAGATTTTTTCCAACCTCTGCTACATGCTTTTGCTTTCATTCTCACTAAATTAAATACCTGAGATTTGCACCCAGCTTAAAGCATGCAGGTGAATTCCATCATTATTCCCAATTAAGTGCTTGGGAGAGGGATTCAGTCTGCCGGATCCAAACCTGCCCGTGAGCTCAGCTTACCATCTCCATCTGCTGCAGCTGCACCACCCTCCTATGAAAGGGGTTCTTCCCTACCCTGTCCCACCTTAACCTGGATCTACTGCTACCCCATGTTTTACGAGCCGCTACCACCTTCTTGGATGGGGCATGGCACCATCCTTTCCACAGCTCTCCTGGGGATGCAGGAGTGTAATTCTAGCTCTGTGGGGCATTGCTACTTGAGTTTCCCCTGTACTTCTAGCATCTGTGGTCCAGTGAGGCAGACCAAGTGGATTCTGGGCTTTTTGTGCAGGGTCCTCTCGTTTGGGTCAGCAGGATGAGCAGTAGGGAGGGCATGTCCTGGCAACCTCACACGACAGGAGGTTTAGCTATTGTGGCAAGTGTGGCTGTTGTGAGGAGACCACCAGGGCTGTAGGCCAGGCTGCTGAGGCTTAAGCTCTGCTCTTCCTCCAGCTTTCTTCAAGCCTCACCTTTTGCTGTGAGTGAGAAGCTGCTTCCTGTTTTGTGTGCACCACGACTGCATGTGAGCCTGCATAGCACTTTTCCTGTGCACCTTCCCTTTGAGAAGAAATGCTTCTGAGTATCAGAGATAAGGGGAGGGACAGGGCTGGCTTTTTTCTGGTATTTGTCTCTCTCTTACGCTACCACTGCCAGCTAAAACCTCCTTTTCCAGTCTCTGAAGCATTTGGATGGGATGCCATGTTTTGTGTCTTTTGTAAACTTCTGAAAGTTGCTTCTTCATGTTTTCAAGGTTTTCTTTTGCTAAAAATGTATGGTGGAGGCTTGTCAAGCTGCTCTGTTGGAGCTTTGTAACTCTGAACCCAGTATGGGTCTGCCTACAAATACGGGGCTGTGTAGGTGACTGGAGTTGCAAGGCCACATAGCTCTGTCGTGCCTGTCTGTTTTTCAGGAGGAGCTTGATATACAGTGGCTCCTATGTCAGGCAGTCATCTTGAAGAGAACAGAGGAGATTGAGATGGAGTGAATTGGGTTGGAAAGTTTACCTAGTAAACATGATAGGTATACAGTTTTAGCTGGTGGGACAGCACTCACAGCAAACTTTGCATGCTTTCTTGGCATCAGCAGATCATGTCCTGTGTCAGAATCCTTGGAAGTCAACAGCTTTGGGGCTGCTTGCTATCCAGGTAGTCAAATTTCAGTCAAAATTATTTAAAATTAGCAACTGGAACCATGACTCTGGCCACTGGTTGGAAAGCTTGTGTTTGCAGATTTGACTTTAGCCTTGTCTTGCTTGGGAAGTGAACTGGAAGCGTTGATTCACAGCAGGTGATATGTTGCTGTTGCTTTTTGTCAGCCACATGGCTTTACAAAGTCTAGTTTGTTTTAGCCATTCTGTAAGAATGTTTTCTGTAAGAAAACAGCCTGTTCAGGTTTTTTATGTTCTCATATTCTTACTGACACCAGTGAGTGTATTGACCAGGTGATTTGCATCAAGCCTGTCTCAGAAGCAGCTGCCTTGTCTACATGTATGGTGCCAGTGCATGGGGTCTTCTCACTGACCTGCACGTTGGCTGCATCCTTTGGGGCAGCACTTGCAAGAAGGTGTGTTGCCTTTAAAACTGATTTGATTAACTGGAGGTCGGAGCAGCACAGATCATTTCTCACCAGACATTTTTTCAAGACTCTGAGACTGTTAAATATGTATTCCGCAGCTGGTTTTTATTATCATGGATGTGTTTTTCTCTCCCATCTTTTCCTTCCTGACATTTCAGACTCCTGAAGGCAAACAAGAGCCAGCGCTATCAGGGTGAGTGGTCTGCGTTTGGCCCGGGGGGGCTGGTGAGTGCCAGCCTGCAAAAAGCTCTGCTTGCAGTGTCCAAATATTTGTGGCCGTCCTTGTCCAGCTGGAGCTCACAAGCCACCAGCTGGAGATTTTCCCTGTAAATTCACCTAAATGGCAAACTTTAGCTTCCTCCCCACTTACACTGCACAAGTGAGTGCAAGAAGTTAGAAGAACTTTTGCTTGTTAATCCAAAAAACATCTCCCTTGCTGATGGGTCTCACAGTTGGGATCAGCAGCTGGGAGTAGAGAGCACAGCCAGCCCGGCAGGAAGGGGCTTGCTTGGTGGGACGGCAGCCGCGTGGCGCCTGGGAGCGAGCCAGGCAGGGCCTGGCAAAGGGATGTGTTGCTTCCGTCTTGCTGCTTCCTGCAGCGACCTGCTGGGTTGAACTCACTGCTAGTGAGGCAGACAAATAACGTACCTGGATGCAGATGTCCAACATAATCCTGTTTGCTGACCGTGGCCGGGACCGGTTAGGTGACCTGTGCCCAGTGAGATGCCCTTGGCTGTTTTAAATGCACAAAAGTGTAGCATCATCCTAACTGAGTGCCAGTCTCCAAATGTAGTTGACTCTGAGGGCCAGAGAGATGGGCAGGAGGGAAGCAGGCATGGAGGTTGGTCAAGGCCGGAAGATGTTCTGGGAGGGTGCTCGCCACCACAGCGGGGGAGCGGAACTCAAATTTGGAGGAAATTATGCACTCTCTCCTGCTTCCAACCCTGCTAGCCTTGCTGCTCTGGCGCCTGCCCCTGTGCCTGTCCCACTGGTACAGAGGTGGCTGTGCCTGCCCCCTCCCCCTCCCCGCCCCCAATCCTGTCACTGCAGAGCCCTGGTCCTGTCGTGCCACTGCATGTTCTTTCCTGCCCCAGTTCCTCCCATTCTTGCCTCTTCCTCCTGCTGTGGAGTGCCCTCTGAACTCTCCCTGCAAGCAGCCTGTTGACCAGATTTGCTTTGGCCCTGGCCACGCAGCTGCGGGGCAGACATCTGCAGAACCCAGCTTGTACCGTGGAGGGGCAGATAGGGTGGGGAACCAGGCAGGCATGTTGGGGGTGCGGCTGGGAACCGTGGGAGTGATGAGTGCATGGGCAGACTGATCCCAGTGCCTGGAGTCTGACAAACCTCTGCCTTCTACTTCTATGAGAGGGAAACATGGAAACATGCCCATTTGACCTGTGCAAAACACAGAGATCGGGAGGTCCCTTTGCATCCTGCCTGGGATGCCAGTTTCCACAAGGTCTTGCTTCTGTGATCCAGGCAGTGAATCAGGCAGCAGAGCTTCCTCATTGCCTACAGGCATACACTGAGCACCCCGGCCCGTTTGGCCAGTCTTCTTCCTGCCATCCCCAGCCTGAGTGAGCACAGGTTTGTGGAGCAGCACAACCCAACTTCCTCTAGGTGAATACCAGGGAATGAGCCATGAGCCTGGAGTGTTATTTCTGCTTTTTAAGTAGTTGCATGTTGGGGTATGCACAAGGTTGATTGTGATAGCCGCTGTCTTTTTGTCAGTGGCCCTTCCCAACGGGGTTCGGCCTGAGGGGTTATTTCTGCTTTTTAAGTAGTTGCATGTGGGGGTATGCACAAGGTTGTTTGTGAGGGCCGCTGTCTTTTAGACAGTGGCCCTTCTCAAGGGGGTTCATAAGTGAGCGTGTCCACCACTGGCAAGTGCACACAGAATAGTGCTCAGTGTGTGCCCTCGGAGAGGCCTGGGAGGTGTTTTCAACAAATGCAAAGAGGAGGTGGTAGTTCTAACGCTTATGTGTGAGTATGTGCTCACACCCAGATGGAGGAGAAGGGAACAGTAGGCAGCCAAAAGGGTGATCCCCAGCCTAGTGTTTATGGTGAAGACCTGCTTTATGTATGGGGGCCTCATCATCCCCACGCACTGCAGAGTGGGGGATGATGGGAGTGGGAACTGAGTGTACGTGCAAAGCCCCTTTTTTTTGCTCATCGTTACTGGGAGCAGGACGTGGCAGCTACCACGCTCATTGGCTTTTTGCAGTGAGTCTGTTCATCAGGGTGGGAGCAGCTGGAAGGAAATACTGCACAAAGACCAGCCTGGATGTTGAAAGAGGTCATTGACAAAAGGGCTTTGGTCAGCAATGCCGTGTTTGGACCTGGACCCACGTACAGCTGTATGGGAGGCACCGCCCCAGAGCTGGCGTGACAGCAGAGAAGTTCTGGCAAGCAGAGAGCACTCGTGCAGGCACGTGAGCTGAATTGACTGTATCAGTGACCAGGGCAACCCTGGAGTGGCTCAGAGGCTGCTGTCCTCTCTGTGGTGCCAGGGGGCTTCTCAGTGTTACACAGCAGTTTTGGCGCAGATTATTTTGACGGTTTCAAAACCTGCTGCTGTTGAAACTGTGTGCGGGAATTGCCAGCGTGCATGCAAATCTGGATATGTTTTTTTTAGCTGTTCTAATACAGAACTTTTAATAAATAATGGGCATGCCTACAGAACACTGAAAGCATCTGTAAAGGGGGGAAAAAAGAACAAGAAAGGGGGTTTTGTTGACTTTGCATGTGGCTAGGCTTGGCATAAGTAATTGCATTGGTAGGAGAGCAGGACTATTTTTGAAGTGCTCGACTCTCACACTGTATGAGGAGCATGAGAGAGCAGAGGGCAACACCCCTCTCTAGGCTGGTTTCATGGTGTGCCAGTGGGAGTGCAGCTGTTGGTCTGGCACGCAGATAGGAGGATTTTCAAGAATCATTTGGCATCAGCAGCTTGGTTGGGATCCGAAGAGACTACAGTGTTTGCAGGTTTGCTCTGAATGGTGGTGTGTGGTTGCTTGGGGTGCGGCTGGTCCCAACTTCGACATCTCCACACACTGCTGGGATTTTGTTTGTTTTGGTAAAAAGCAAAACAAAACCAAACCCAAACGTGTGTAAAGGACCTGTGCTCAGAGAAATAGATGGTGTGTGCTAACTCGCTTTGTGCTGTGCCTCTCTTCCAGTTGGTGCACTACGCATAGAGTTTTCCCAGCCAGTGAACTTGGAAGAAGTGGCGAGAACAAACCCAGAGGTCAAAGTGGGAGGTCGTTTTGCTCCGAAGGACTGTATAGCACTTCAGAAAGTAGCAATAATCATACCATTCAGGAACCGAGAGGAACATCTGAAGTACTGGCTCTTTTACCTGCACCCAATTCTTCAACGGCAGCAACTAGATTATGGAGTATATGTTATCAACCAGGTGAGAAGCTAAAGACACGGGGCTTTATGCTGCTTTCGTAACAGTGCCCATGCCCCCTAAAACAGAGGAGTGGTTGTTTCATCCTCAACAGCAGTGGGCTGGCAGGCAGGAATAAGTTTGCTTTTAAAAAAAAAAAAGAGTTTAAGAAAAAATAAGTTAAAATGAACATGGGCAATTTTGCTCTGATGATTCTGATGGAAAACCTAAGCTCCCCTGTTCTGTCACTTCACTTTAAGGAGCTTCTGCTTGAAGAAATGACTAGGTGAGGAGCGAAAAAAATCCCTGATAACACAACCCAACCCAACCTATCTTTCCACATGTTCCTTTTTCCCAGCTGCTGCAGGAATTGCATATAGAGATCTTTAAGGTAACAAGGCAGCATTAATGCCTAATCTGGCACTGGGTGTGCCATAAAGCTGTAGGATTCCACTTACTTTCTCAAGCAACTTCTGTTCATGTTAGTAATAGTGCACAAAGTGTCAGGATGGAGAAAGCAAAGCTGTGTCAGTGGAGCAGGTGAGTGATTGTCTTTAGGTGAACGAAACAGAAGAGAAACAAGTAGTGACAGGAGAGGGGGTTTGGTTTTTCTTTTTTCCTTGATCTCCGATGGCCTTATACTCGTCTTTAGGGGGAGAAAAAAAAAAAGGCATGTTTCACTTCAAACAAGTCTTAATTTATACTATAGTGATGATTAACTAAGTGGGTGTTGTTCACACTTGGAAAGGCTTAAAATGTGTAGGCATGTGCATGGTCTGCAGCATTAAAGGGCAGATACAGTTCTGAGAGCCCCAGCAGAGACTGTTGGCTGGACAGTCTCACAGCACAGTTTGTTTCTTGGGTATGTATTCATATCCGGTTTTCTCAGCTCTGTAAAAACTGGGATGAAGTAACATGCTTCTTTAAATGTAGCTGCTTAGATTTGTGGACCGGCTGATGTGTTTGGGCATATCAAACACCATGAATATTTAAAATGGTTGACCAAGCGATAAATTTTCTCACAGAATTCAAAGCAAGGGGAGACCTTTTTCTAGAGGGAAAACCAATACTCCATTACTACTATTTCTCTTACTTTGCTCATTTCCAGGGTGCCAGAGATCTGGGCAAAAGTGATTTGTGGAGAAGTAGTGGTAGCTTCCAGGCACAGCAGCCAAGGTGCCCCGGAGTCGGCGGCCAACTGTGCCCGTGGCCTGGCAGCCTTGTCACTGAGGTCACAAGACGTTTCTGCAGTATGCAGAACGGCACGCTGTGCCCTAAAATTAAGCCCTGTAAGGAAACCCTTCCTCCTTCTTACGTAATGCAAAGAGCAGCTGGTTGCTGGTGCTGCTGCAGTCCAGCTCCAGCCCTTTGTCTCTCAGGCTTCATTTCCTTGCACATGCAGTGTTTGCCCGTGCAAGTTACTGGTGCCACAAGGCTGCTTGAGCCACGGTCCCCACCAGTCACTGGGGTGCAGGTGGATGAAGGTGGCAGGACAACGTACCTCCCCTTTCTGAGCGTGGCTCTGAAGTGAGGGTGTGATGTGGCTTCCAGCAGCAGTCCTGCGGTGGGGGCTGCTGCTTTCCCAGACAGGCATAGCTCGCTGGCCAGCTCTGTGGAGGATCAGTGAGAGCTGCCCACCCGCAGTCCAGGAGCACTGCGTGTGGGCAAGCATCCATCTCCATTGCAAATAGCTGGCAGGGCCACTGGGGCTGGTGTTTCCCCATCAGTGGTGTTCAAGGGTAAGGAAAGTGAGGACCCTGATCACGAGGAGCTGCACTGGTGCCCATAAAGGCAGGCAGTGTCCGAAGCCCAGTTGGAGTTCCCGCTGCTGCTGCGATGGTGCATGCTGCCTTGCACTGCTCTGCGTTGCTGGCTCCTCCTCTTCTCTGGTCCTGTCCTCCAGTGCTAGGGCTGTGGGGCTGGCTGTCTGTGTGCTCTAAAGTTAACCCTCACAAAAATTACGGAAGCAAATGTTCTTTTCAGACACATCCCTTGAGCAAGGTTGGAGCAGAAGTGTCATGCAGTGCACAGGGTATATATGTCCTGGACACATCCAGGAGTCAGATGTAGGCTAGCAAGTAAACCTACTTGGTTTGTAAAACAAACACGCTCCTTCTGCATGCCTCTAACGAGCTGTGTCCGGAAGAGGCAAGGTGGTCAGCAATAGTAAACCCACTGGATGCATCTCTTGAGGCTGAGTGGGAGCACTGAATAGAGTTGCAGAAAATCTGATAGTTCTGCAATAAGTACAGTAGGAAAACGGTCTTTTTTCTCTGCTGTCTTGACAATTTCTTTTCTCTTTTTCTTGTCTGTCCTTCCCTTTGCATCTGCCCTCCTTTTTTTTTTTTTTATCTTATTTTTCCTTCTAGTGGGGAAATAATACCTTTACTTGTTAACCCTGTCTATATCAAAGCAATCACTGAAGCAAGGAGAATTACTGTGTGATCTGGTTCTTACACGCTGCCTACGTGCTCTTCTGTCCTCTGCATCTCATAGAAAGAAAGAGGAGCGCTGAGCCCTGCTACTGCTGCACTGGTAATGTCAAACTTCTTCCTTTCAGCGCAATGTGTTTCCGTCACAATGTGTCTCCACCATGCTGTTCTTGTGTGCCTGAATGCCTCAGAGTAGGACTTGACTGAAGTCAGGGGACAATGTCTGTAAGATGTCTGGTGTATAAAAGGAACCAGTGGAAAATATATATTATGCTTCACCCTACACACTCCACTCTCAGCAAAACCCAGACCCGATGCATGGAGTAGCAGTCGTAGGATCTTTCAGATAAATCTGATGTGAGAACATGCAGCTGGGCAGGCTTTTTGTAGCACCCATTTGGTGCCACATAAGCTGGACCTCAGCCAGTGAGAAAACAGTGGTGAATTTGTGATGTCTCCCTCAGCCCTGCTCGCTCCTGCTGTTACCCACATGCTCTCCAGCACATTCGGCCATTGCCCCTGGGTGCTTAGATGTAGAAATGAGTTATCTTGCTGCAGTTCAGCCTATGCAAATACCTCTGAAGCCAAACTGAAGATGGGGAAAGGGAAGACTTAGCAAATTGCCTGAAAACTGTGCAGCTGTTCAACTGTTTTCCACTGGCTCCTGGTGTTACCTGCAACGTCCACAGTAACAATTTTCTGGAGTGTGTGCATGTGGAGTGGTTGGGGCATTGCACTTAATCATGCTATTTTTGTGACGGGAATGAGGACCCCCCAGGTATGCAGCAATTGTGCTCAGCTTCTCCTTACCCTCCCAGTGGTGGGGGAGGCGAGTTTCCCCTACAGCTGGCCTCTCCTGCTGCCCAAGGTAGTGGTGCTGAGGCCTCAAAGCACCCTCTGACTCAGAATCAGCAAGGTGTCTCCTAATGTCTCTGTGGAGACACCCGATCCTGGAAACCCTGGTGACCCTGGAAATCTGTTTCTACCTGCTCAAGTCCACTGGAGTGTGGACTTTCACATGAACATTGTGTATGTGGTTCAGGCTGTCCTGGCAGATCCCTGACTTGGCTAGCAACCTCCCATTGGAGGCAGTGCTCTCTCCTAGCCAGTCAGAAGCACATATCCTCACCATTGCCATCCTGAGACCCACCGAGTTTAGGATCCAGGTGAGAGATGCAGCCACAGGTCCTCTGCACTGCTGTGCTGTCTGCGGGAGGAATCACAGAGGTGCCTCCTTCCTACATGGAAGTGGGAGGCAGGACAAAATCAGAACAGATAGCTACTTGATGGTTTGCAAGTCCTTTAACTTGAGTGACAGTTCCAAAAACCTCAATTTTGTCCATCTGGCACTAAAAAAGGTAGTATCCTTCAGAAGGTCTGGCTGAGCAAACCAAATTCAGCAATAGTAAAGTCTGGGAAACAAAAAAACATGGATGTTCTTTTGCTTGGGCTGATCATCTCCACGTGTGAGGAGTCAGTTAGACCCTGCAGGATTGAGGCAGCAAGTTGTCCCCATTCGGCCAGTTTCTCTTCCCCTCAACCTCAGGAGGGAATGGGGATGGAGCTGCACATGCTGAGAGACAGAGGGAGTAAAATCAAGAGTCAGAAACAGGTGTTGGGTGCCGACACTGGGCTGAGACATGGGTTAAGTTTCAGGACAAGAGAACATAGGGAAAAAATTGTCAGGAAAAAAGTAGCAAAAATGTGCTTGGTCTACATCTTTTCTGGTTGAAAGCCAAGGAAATAAGGGTGGAGGCTACATCTAGAGCTTGGCTGCACTGTCGAAGCAGCAGTCCCCTGTGCACTGCCCAGCTTTTCAGGATGATGCTCCTCTATCCAAGCAAGTCCAGACTGATCCAATTGCTTGTAGTAAGTAACAGAGAACCTTCGTGGGGTGAGGAACTGCCAAGCAGAGTCGAGGGCTGGAGGTTTCAATTCTGCTTTATCTGCTCTCTCTCGCCTGTGGTACTGTGCCCTGCACTGACCTGGAAGGGACAGATGCACAGAAAGGAGATTTCCCTACTCTGCTTTTATTTTTTTTTCCCTTTCAAATGGTTGGGGATCAGTCAAAGATGGAAGCCTTCAGCATGTTTCTGAGTTTTGAAAGAGTTGAATCTCAGACTCTGCAAGCACACCAGTGCTTCCACATTGCCTTAGGTGAAGAAATGGAGCTTTCTGCAGAAAGCAAAACCTCTCCGCAGTCTTTTTTGCTCCGATACATGCTGTAAAGCCCTGCATACCTCCTGGGATAGAAAACCAGCCTCCTGCCCTCAAAGGAGTTGCAGTTGATAACAGCGTTGCAAGTTTTGCTGCATGAGGTACCTGCTTACAGTAAGGTTACAAAAATTGGTTCAGAGGGGGCTTTTTGTTTTCTTCTTTGGTTGTGATTTTCACCAACCCCTCCCCAAGGCTTTTGGCTCCCCACATTGCAAAGCTGTGTGGCTGTTTGGGAGAAGAGTGGCAGTGCCCATGTGAAGTGTTCGCTATATGTCTGGTCCCTTTCCAAGTGCAGGGCCCCAGAGTAGGCTCTGCTGGGGTCTGGTGGGTGAGGTGGCACGAGAGGTCCTGCGCGCTCTTTGTCTGGCCGCTGCGATGTGCTTTGGGGATTTTGGGGGGTTTCTGGGGAGAGGTTTTAAATGCAGCTCCTCCTAGCATTGTTAATCCCTAAGTGTCACCAGAGGAATTAGAGGCTACCTGGAGGCATGGGGTAATTACAGCTGAGCCTCTGCTGGTAACAAAATCATTGCAAAGTGCCTTTTGCCTTGAAATTTCATTATTAAAAGAGCAGCCAAAGGGTGTGAAATGAGGACACTTTCCTAGACTGGACCCAGCAGGTGCTTTGGGGTGTAAGCACATCACACTTTGCACTGTCACTGGGAAAAGTCTCGTTTCAGAAGGTGCCCGGGTTTGGTGCTGTGGAACCTGAGGAGCGCTTGGCAACTAGGGGTGGGTAGCCCTCTTCACCTTCTAATCCCACAGCCTCCACGGCTTCCTCTCCCTGGCCCCTTTGTTCGACTTGCCTTCATTTTCTGCACTCAAGTTTTCATTGCTCTTGCTTATGCATGATGGTGATCATCTTCCCACCACCTTAGTTATTGCATGAGCCCTTTTGTTTCGGGTGAGGATGCTGGGAATTTGCTCAGATCCTCCTCCACAAAAGCTCACTCCTCCCTGTGAAGTCATTTATGCCTGAGGCAGATGATGAATGCTTTTGAAAACCTTGGTCTGAAAATTACATGTAAAAACCTTCATTTGTGGCTATTCCAAGAACCTGTATTGGCTCTCCAGTTACAGGTACATTAACCACTCTGGATTAAACAGTTTCTAAACTGATTATGTATTAACCAGTCAAAGCTGTTTGGGAGGAGGTGGTGTTTTAAGCTGCTGCTCCTTGGGCACAGAATTTTATCCGTCCTTGATTCGAGTCCCCTGCCAGGTGCAGGTGCCACAGGGTGGGGTGATGGCTTGCATGGTGAGGGAGTCCTTTGGCTCAACACTGCTTAGAGGTTGTGGAGGGGCAAAGGTGGGATGTGATAGAATACAAAGGATTTGGCAGCTTTGGTTTCTAGGCTGGCAAAAAACCTTCAGTCTCCTTCAGCAATGCCCTGTGAGTTCCCTTCTGCCTGCTCTGTTCCCCTGCGCAGGGCTGGGTTTGAAGCTTCTGCTGCAAAGTTGGGTCCTAGATTGGAAATACTCTAAATCCCCCAACATTCTTGGGTTTGTGGGTATGATCCTGTTGTTTTTTGAAAGTACTGGAGCAATTTGCGAGCCTGTGCTTGTACTCCAAGCCACATGTTCTTTTGAAATGTTTCTGCCTGAGAGAGGCCAAACTCATTCTCCTCATTGCTCGGGGAGGAGAGCAGAGGTTTTCCTGCCCCACTGACTGCAGTCCCTTCTTTAACTGTGCCTGCCCTGGGATAAATGTGCCCCGCTGCGGTGTCAGCTCTTTTCCCGTCCTTCCCATCATGGTGATGGTCCTTCTGGTTTCATTTTCCCAGCGAAGTCCTTGGGACGGATGGTGGGTCATGCTGTGCTCAGTCAAGCTGGTGGAGGAGCAGCAAAGAAGGGGCTGTGCCCCTCACCAGACGGCAGTGTCCACTGTGTGAGCTGTAGTCTTCGCAGGAAGTGGCTTTCATGAGCCTGCCACCTAGTAAACAAGGCTGTGTGTCACAGACCTGCACCAAACCAGCAGTGACCTTCCAGGGCCTGGGGAGCATCCTGCTCCTGTGTGTGCACAGCTGCTCAGGGCTTGGCGCAGGAGCAGGAGTGAGCAGCAGGGCATCAGATCTTAGCTCCTGGTGCCACCCTGGGCTTTGCAAATAGGGTCTGGCACATGCTTATGTGTGCTGCTCAGCAAAGGCTGCTCCACGGTTTTGCAGCCGTGTTGTGGCAGGGTTGAGGATGAGGGTGCCGAAATCCTGGCCACAGAAAGGTTTTGTTCTGTGCTTCTTGTCCTAGCTGTGAGCTAAAGTACTGCCAAGGTGTCTCTCTGTAGCACAGGTCTCTTCTTCTGTCTCTCTTTGCTTTTCTCTTCTGCTCCAGGAAGCCCCAGCTGCTTGCCCCTGCAGTCCATAAACTTGGTCACAAAATTCAGTCCCAACATGCCCGTGTGTGGGGTGAGACAGGGAGGACCGCTTGGTGTCAAACGTGCCCTCTTGGTCTCCCACCAAGAGCGGGTGGCTGAGATGGGTCCAGCCTTTCCTCACCATTTTGGCTGCCCTTGCGGCTTGCAGGTGGCTTGGATGCCATTGATGTGTGGGCAGCATTCCGGGGGGAGCTCACTGCAGATGTCCCATGGATACTGAAGGGGTTGTGCTCAGGCTTGAGCTCAGTCCATTGCAGGCACACTGACCCAGTGCAGCAACACCAGCATCCAGTGACAGGTAAGAAGATGCTGATGTCAGGGTTAAATTTAAGTCACTTAACTGCTTTTCTTTGTTTTTACATTAGGATGGAGAAGAAGAATTTAACCGTGCTAAACTGCTGAATGTAGGATTCGCAGAGGCCTTGAAAGAGTATGACTATGATTGCTTTGTGTTTAGTGACGTAGACCTCATCCCAATGGATGACAGGAACACCTACAAATGTTACAGCCAGCCACGGCACCTCTCTGTGTCCATGGATAAATTTGGATTTCGGTGAGACACCTTCTGGAGGGGCATTTTGTTCCTACTACTGTCGTTAGCCTGGCAGGCCAGGCGCAGTGTAACACATCCCCACCCACCACTGAAAGGCTGGGAAAATGTCTCTGGCAAAAGCCTGTCCTGGCGTGCGCGTCCCTGCAGGGTGCGGATGGCTGCAAGCAGGACCAGCTGGAGGGGAGGAAGGGGAAAAAACGCAGCTGAGCAGTTTATTAAAATTCACAGCCTCTGGAGAGTGAAACATAGGGTGAGGGAAAAACTAAGAGCCTGTCATTTTGCAGATGCCTGTTTATCCCTTCTTGTGTTCAGGCTGGAAGCTGGAAGATGACTAGTATTTCCACCCAGTCTGAAAAGTGAGACACTCTCACACAGTGAGAATTATGTGCAGCTTTAAAAAGACTGCATCAGACACTATTTTAAGAGCAAACTGAAATATTTTTGGCTGTTCAATTTTGGGCCGTTGAGGGAACTGCCCTGGTATCTAACAGCAACGCGAAATGCCTTTCAACATATATTTAGGTTCAGCAAGCTGCCCTAAATAAAAACGTATCTGACTTTTCCTTTACCAATATCTCTTTCTTTTGTGACCCCAGAAGAAAATTGCAAGACAATGCCATTATTTTCTTGCCTCCCCTCTCCTCTTTTTTTTTTTTTTTTTTTTTTAATTTCCCCCTATCCCAAATCCCCAAGGGGGAGTTCGAAAGCTCATCTATAAAGTGAAAACTGGGTTGATCCCTGTGATCCAGTTGTGACTGGCACGCGCCAGCCAGTAGTGCTGAACATACAGCAGTGGTGTTCACAGTGGTGTTGACCCTGCACGTCCCCACTCCAGACCCAAGCCCCGCTTGGAGCAGGACTGTCACCAGCACCGCAGCAGCTGCTGTTTTTTGTTGCAGCTAGGAGAATCTTAGAGCAGAAATGCTGGCGTCTACTGCTCATTGAAGCAGAGTCAAGGTCTGCAGTAGGTCCTGGTGATCCCTGTGTGGGCCCTTTCTTTGTGCTGTGGGTCTGAATGTCATGTGTTCCTGATCTCCTGATGAGTCGTCCCCTGTTTTGAGCAGGAGCTGATTGGCTTTGTGCGTGCAAGGTCACGCTGCCAGCTCCGTTTTGGGCTGCAAGCTTTCCTTTGGGGCACTGGCGAGCATGGAGGCAAGCAGGGGAGCTGCAGGAAGATAATGCATTTGCCACTCCAGGTGGGGCACACGTATCACCCATCTGTCCTTTGGCAAGTTGATGTGCATCTCATTGGCTTGCCCTTTGAGGACAGTGTACTTCTTCCTTAGTGAAAGACTGCAGCTATTGCCAGTTGCAAAATACTTCCAGCTGTATTTGGGACTGAGCCCACCAGCTCCCTCTGCCTGGGCCAAGTCCATGCAGGCGCCTTGCGGCGGGTGCTGGCTTGCTGTGGTCTGGGGTAAAGGGCAGTGGCAAGCCCTTTTCAGGTGGGCAGACTGCTCCTCGGCTAGCACCTCTTCTCTAATGTCCTTTTCTCCCTAATTTCCAGGTTGCCTTACAATCAGTATTTCGGAGGTGTGTCTGCCTTGAGCAAAGAGCAGTTCACGAAGATCAATGGATTCCCAAACAACTACTGGGGCTGGGGTGGTGAAGATGATGATATTTATAACAGGTAAATAAATACTGCCCCCCTCCCTCCCCCCACTTGGCACCCGCAGTGCCTCCAGGCTGGGGATGAGCACAGACCTGCTGCTCTTGCCGGGGGGTTGGGGGGGCACAGTGTGTCTTTTCACCCGGAACGCGGGAGCCTCCCCTCTGAGTGGGGGATGGAGGTGATGTGTGGGTGATTTGCTGGCTCAGCAAAAGCATGTTGCTGCTGGGTGCTGGCACCCAATTTTGCAGCTCCCAGGCTGTGCTGGGGAGTGGGTCTTTCTGGAAAAACCATACTCCTGTCCCACACACACATCGCTCATTCAGTGTGCAGCCTTGCAGGCATCCACCCTTGTGCATAGGTTAGAGCAGCGTGCTTCTGCATCTCCCAGCACTGGCTGGAGGAGGGGGTGGAGAAGACCTTGACCCACCTAGCCCAGTGTGGCCAAAGCTTGCCTGGGTCTGCAACCTGGCAGTGGATCCCTTTGTTCCCATGAGAGCTTCATTTGTCAGGCTGTAAGCTGCTGTAAATAATGCTGCGAGCTGTCACTTCCTGCCCGGAAGGAAGCTGAGCAAGGCTTAGAACTGCCGGAGAGGAGGAGGGTGTTGCACATGACAGGCTGGGACCACCCCTGCCTGAAGACTGGGACAGAGAGTGGATTTGTGCTGCCCTATGGCTTCATGTCCCCAGAGCAGTTGCTGTGAGAAATCATGTGGTGAGCTTAGATCTGGGAAACCCTCTTTACATTTTTCAATGAAACCACCCTACATGGTCCTTTCTCTAGGCTTTTCAAGCTCTTTCAGGCAGGAAGGGGCTTCCTAAAAACGCTTGTACCTTCCTGAGATTCAGCACTTCTGTTTAATAAACCAAGCGAGGGACAAGTTTCCGGCAGGGCAGCGCATTCAGAGCAAGGTAGTAGTCCTCTCTTTCTGCGTCACTCAAGTTCTGAGGAGCAGAAGATGCCGTATAGAAATGAAAAGGGAGATGCAAAAAGGAAGAAACCAGGTACTTTACCAGCATTGGTGTCCATGAACTGCTGATGCTTTGCAAGACCATGCAAACAAAGACAGGCTGCCCCTCGCCTGGCTGGTTACAGCTGGGACCATTGTGGCTCTGAGTATGTGTCTTCCCAATGCTGCTTCACCACTGTTCACTTCAGTTCCAACCAGCACTGCAGCTTTCACGTCCCAAAAAAAAGAATGCTTTTCTGGCTCCTTTCCAGATGGGTTAGAAGCTAGATGCCTCCCATTCAAATTTCAGTCTGCAGCCTGGAGCAAGGTTAATGTGGGAGTTGGAGGAGCTGGTGGTGCCGGTGAGGGTGCAGTGAATTAGCAGATTTTTGGTACTGACAGGGGCACCTCTCTGTTCCACGTGCTCTTTTCCCTTTCCCGCGTGAAAAGGGACTGGCTAACCTCCTTTCGCTGTTGGCAAGCCTGCAAATGACCTAGTGACATCCTAAAAAAAAAAAAGGTAAAAGTCTAAGAAACAATGGTCTTTTGTGGAAGGTGTGACAGAGCATCCCTCATCTGTAACCTGCAACGGTGTTTAATGTACTTAATTTTCACAGGCTGGTATTTAAAGGGATGGGGATATCCCGTCCGGATGCCATCATTGGGAAGTGCAGAATGATTCGTCATTCCCGGGATAGGAATAACGAACCCAACCCTGAGAGGTGCGTCTCCCCACATCCCACAGCGGATTCCTCCCTCCCTTGCCTGTTCAGCTGCTTGAAAGCCTGCAGCCATCTCCTCCCGCCCTTGCTGACCTCTCAGTTCCCTGTGCCCCCTTCCCCTCACCAGTTTATTACCCTTGTTACAGACCTTTTCACTATGGCACGAATGCCTCTCGCCCTCTGGGTTTTTTTCCTTAAACACAGCAAAATAAACTCTGAGCAATTGTTTCCAGCTTGTCTTTGGCATATAAAACCTGTGCTCTGGTGCAGAGCTGGAAAAGGATCTGTGTGATTTAAAAGCTTGGGTACTTTTTCCTGGCTCAGGTTTGATCCCATAGGGATGCCTCTGCCCACCACTGAGGCTGGCCAAGTCTGGGGGTTTATGGGACCCATACTGATACTCGGGTTGTTCTTAAAACACTGGAGATGCTGTCTGAGAGGCTGTAAAAGTGTCGAGTGAAGTTTGTGTTGTTTAAAGGTTTTCTTTTTCCTTTCTTTCTTTGTCGGTTTTTTCCCCTCTCACTTCTGGGTTTTTTTCCCTTCTGCAGGTTCGACCAAATTGCTCACACAAGAGAGACAATGAGCTCCGATGGCTTAAATACACTATCCTACAAGGTGTTAAGAACTGACAAGTACCCTCTGTATACAAAGATCACAGTGGATATTGGCTCGCCGAACAGCTAACATCACAGGTGCTAGAGAGACCGTGCCTGTGTTGCCCAGGACATCTGGCATCCCAGATGCTTTATATCTGCTGGTTTTATAACAGTTGTGACAAACAAACAAAAAAAAGGGCCTCTTTTGGCATGCCAAAGTGTCTCCAAATTGGTTGGACGAGTGCCTTTTTTTTTTTTTTAAATTCCAAACTTGACTTTACACAACTTTCTAGCTCTCCATTGCTTTGTAAGTCCAGAAGCTGTACATAAGAGTTGTAAATATTTACTTTGCCAGAAGATGTTAAATCTGACCTGTTTGCTGCAGTTGCTCCCCGTGCTGACTTAATTGGTTGATTACAGCTGTGATATATCAGCAGTTACTGCTCATGATATGTGGTGTTGTTTTAAACGAGGTTGATGAAAACATTCCTTTTAATTCATTCCTGGTTTTACTTTATGAAGGACTGTAAAATGCTGCTAAAATTGTACAAGTTTACGCTTTGTATGAGGTTGTTTTTATTTTTAATGGAGACAATATAATTTTTTTCTCATAGTGACCAAAACAAACATCTTCTCTGTGCGCAGGGCAGGTGTGGAACAATCAAGTCTGAATTCAATGAATGACATTATTTCTTTTAGTCTCAAAGGAAGGTCTGAGTGAGTTTAGCTAGAGTTTGCCAGAATTTGCCAATGAGCTCTCTGCATTAGGTGGGAGCTACACGGATGGCATCTGAAAAAACCACTGGCTTCAGATAATTTTATTTCTGAATGTGATAGTGACTTTTTTTTGCCTCAGTATAGTACCTGGGGTTTGGGGGTGGGGGGCAGGGGGCCAAGGTGTTTTGGTTTTTTCCTTTTTCCTGAAATAAAGATGAATTAATTTAATGGCACAATGAAATTATGGCCTTAAAATTTGCTGACACTTGTTAGCCCTGTTAGGAAGAAGCTTCCCAAAAACAGTTTTTCTTGCAAGGTCATGCATAAAACTTGAATTCACTTATTACTTTTATTGTTGTAACATTTTAATATCATTTTTAAGTAATTTGTGTGTCATAAGCAGTATATTTAATACCAGATTAAACAAGGGTGCAGCATAATAGGATATGATTCAAGGCCTCCTTTATCTTCAGACCAGTAGGCTTTTTATGTGCGTCATTATATATAAGCCATGTATTATATTTCCTCTGTGTATTTGTCCATGAAATCTCCTGCAGTGCTGAGATATTCACAGCAGGGCTGACATCCAGTTGATTTTTTTCTTTGCCTGAAGGCTGTTGCAATGTGTGTCCTCTATCGGGAAACTCCCTTCTGCTTTTCTCAGGCTTTGAGGGACACGCACATTTTGGAGTACTGCTTTTTGTCAGTGCACCAGGGCACCACCCGTACAGACACCTGCTTTTCCTTCCCGTGACCATATGAAAGCTTCAAGCGCTGACACCCTCAGAGCTGCTTTAAGTGATTTAAAGCTCTTAGCCAGGGCTGAGAACTTGAATTCCTTCTGGTGAGTCCTTTGCCACCAGCTCTGACCACAGCAATTTGCACTTCCTTGGCCCGTGCTGAAGGTTGTTAAAATCAGGGACGCTGGTTGTATTGGGGATCATCTTCAGCACTGCCTCTTTTTTTATTCCTTTTTATTTTTCAGTGTTTTGTTTTGTTGTTGAGAGCTAAAGATTTTGCTGAACCCTTGCACTGCAGGGGTGGGATCCTGCAGGGGCTGCGGAACGATGCGGTTCTTAGGCCAGCAGTGGCTCAAAATATGCACAGAGACTTAAATTACTACAGATACCCCCAGCTGCCTTTACAGTCTCACTTTGAAAACATGTTCACCCCTTTTGCTTAAAAGGTGTGGCTAGCCAGACTTGCTGCTTCAGCCGTGCTGGGAGTTGAGCAAAGGTGGGCTTGCATGGAGCAGGAACGAGGTGCAAGGAAGCAGACTGCTGCTGCAGAGCCACTCTCTTGTGCTTATCGTTGCATTAAAGCATAAATCCTTTCTAGGCAGGCTCCAGCTCTTGCAGATACAAGGGGATACAAGAAGAGGATGTGTTACAGAAGTCGGGTTGAAAGTCTACCTGAAAAACTTAGGTGTAGCTGTAGTCTGCACCAGTAATGGAGACAGAGGCAAGGACTTTATAATTTTTTATTTTCAAAGGTGCCATAGAAGCAGGGCCCTGCTCCCACAGGCATGACATCAGCACCAAAACTCATTAAGGCTCCACCAAAAATCCCAGGTCTCTGCAGAGAGCACCTTGATTTTGTGCTGTGCCTTTTGTAGGTTGAAAAGCCATAGTGATGTCTGTCTGCTCACAGGCTATGCGAAGAGGCCAACTGTTGTAATTGAGTGCTTGGTGTGAGGCAGGGTGGTCCCTGCCTTAGGATTCTGTGGAGATCAGGGAAGGCATAGTGTAAAAACTCACTGGTTTGCTGTATGGTGAAATCACTGAATATCATGGAGGTGGTCTGAGCACTTCGTTTCTTTCCGGCTGTTGCAATCAAAGGTTTCTATACATGTGCCTTGAAGGAGGGTAGGAATGGAAACTGGAAAACCAGGAAACCTGAAAACCATTTTCAGCAGAGAGACACTAGTGGTGCAAGAAACTGTCACTTAGTTTCTCGTCTACTGCTAAAGCCACAAGCCATGTAAAAGCTGAAGCTGCCTTCTGTTTCGCTGCTTGTTTTGCCCTTTGGTGCTGACCCGTGATTTCCAGGTATCATTGGTCCTGTGTAAACTGTGTTGGTCAGTCTCATGAAACACTCTTGACTGAACCTGGCCACGAAATTTCTCTCACTGCGATTTTCAGGGGCCACTCATGTTGCACAGAAGTTAATTCTGGCCATGACCTCTGGTGGGTAGTGTTTTTTCCTCTCCCATACTGGTAGCAACACTCAAAGTGATACCGTGTGTAACGACTGAAACCCTGAACAAATACCTGCAGAGCAAACACTCGTGCTTCTTTTCTTTGGGATTACTGTTTGCTTGTTAGGATGAGGGAGAGTCCTGGCATGCAGCTTTTCCCAGAATGTTACTGGTATAGCAGACTGCTTATGGGTTTCCTGTAGATGGTTTTGCTTTTGCATTTTTATCATTTATATATCATGGGTATAATCTGATGTTCCTACTTTACTATTGATGTCAAATAAAGTATTTTCAGTTATAATGTCTGGCAGCATTGCTCTGAATTACCACGCTGGCTGGGTAGGTTGCTGGCTGATGGGGTGGACCTGGCCATGCCTTAGCCTCCTTGCGTGAACTTTTTCCAGCTTTTCCCCCCCTCTAGCTGTCCCCTGAATTAATTTTTCTCTCTGCACTGCAAAATTTTTACCATCATTACAGAAACAGATCCAGGTGTCCCCACATGACACCAGGAAGCCATAGGGTAGTTTGTTTACCTCTAGTGGGGCAGCTTGCATATCTCTTCCAAAACCAGGCAGGGAGTGGCTGCCTGGGGAAACAGGCCCCTGCTTGCTCCCTTGTTGCCTGTGGGTTTGGCTAGAGCATGGAAATGGAGTAGTCATTCCTGGGAAACTGATGCAAATGTTTGCATGTGTTCCTTGGCGCTTTCTCATTATAAGAGTTTCCAAGGAAGAGATCTTCCTGGGCACAAGACTGTGACTAAGGCTAGGCAGCTGGCATGAGGTCCCCAGTGCTCTCCGGGGAGAGATGGGCTTAGGACCAGCCTCTGGGGCTCAGGCTGGTATAGTGGGCAGGAATCCTAAAGCCCCCACAGTGGCTTGGAGGCATACTCTGAAGACCATACTGACAGCGGGCTCTGGAAGAGGGCACTGGCCTCTGCCTGTTTCATCCCTTCAGGGCTAGCTACATGGGGCACTGGGTACAGTGGAAGCAGCGTCATTGCATGGAAGTTGCCAGCAGACCGGGGTGCAGCAAAGGCCTTGGACAGGACGTGGTGGGAGAGGGTAGGTGGTCTCTGTGGCGTCTTTCCTTGGCTTTTGGACCCTGAAAGGCACTGTGCAAGAATCTTGAGTGTTTTCTTTCATAGTTCAAGATCTGGTATCTACAGGCAGAAAAACGGTCTGAGGGGGACCTTCCAATTTCTCCTATCTGTATCCCTAGAGTATTGAGCTGTTTGTGGCCTCTTCTGCTCAGGTGGGTGAGGAATGGGCAGGAGTCACACAGCTCAATGGCTGGTAGGAGCCCTGCATGGAAATTTTGTCCCTTGCTGAAAGCAGCAGCTGAGGAGTGTCAGTAGGATTTCACACTTCTCCCTGTTGGTTACCAAGGCTCCCCTGGACCAGATCAGCATGTGGCTTGTAAAGCATCCCTTGACTCTCCTGCAGTGAGACTATACTTGTTCTAGCAGAGCTTTTTTTCCCACCTGCCTGCGAATGGCCAGGATGGGTCAGGATTGTCTCTTGACTTTTATCTCACATGTTTACCCTGCTACACCTTCCTGTTCTCCAGCCCATGGGAAAAAACCCAACAAAAAAGAGGCTGTTGCTAGAAGAAAGAAAAGGACTAAGCTGGGGTTTGCTCACCACTTTCACTCCCTTGGAAGGAGTCTGAAGTGGGTGTGCTTGCCCTTTGTGCTTGCCCTGTGTCTTAGCACAGCTGTGCTGACAGTGGATCTGTTGTTATTTGCAGGATGTTTATGCACTCGGGGACAATGCACCTGTGTGAGACAGCTGTTTTCTGTCTACCAGAGGCAGCAGGCCCACTCCTGGAGCCTGTTTTCCTTTTCCATCCACTGCTTCAATGTTACTACCAGCACCTCAGATGAACACACATAGACAAGATCTCTGCAGAGTCAGAGGTGACTGGCTGCTCAAGCCTGCGCTAGATCTTGCAGTGAAGAGCTGAGTGGGGAAAACAAGGGGCTGGGTTTACGCCAAACCTGTGGACTCTTCCTGGTTACCCTCCTGCCTTTCACATGCTTGAAAATTATTTCCAAGAAGTCTTGCTCCATGATTTTTCCAAGGATGGAGACTCTGCTTACAGACTGCTGTTCTACAGTTTCCCAGTTCCTTTTCCCTGCCTTTCTTAAAGGTGGACACAATACTAGTCTTTACAATTAGCCCTTTCCCAGTTGCCATGATATTTCCTGTGACGGACAGCAGCTTCATTCACATCAACCATCACTGTTAGCTCCTGTGGGTGAATGCCACCTGTTCCAGTGGCTATGTCCAGCTTCTCTAGGCAGTAGCTAAGCTTCACGTCTGCCTCTCCTGTCTCCTTGCCAAGCCATACTGGTGAATGCAAAGAACTGGGAGCCAGCTTTGCCTGTGAAGATGCTGTCAATCCTATTGATTGCTGTAGTCTTTTCCATTACTATCCAGCACTGCGCAGTATGCCCCCAAATGTCAGCAAACCTGCATTTTCGCCAACTTCTAGCATGCCTGTAGAGTCCCATCGTACTACCCTTGGTGATCCTCACTAGTCTGAGCTATAGTGGTCTTGGACCTGCCTGGTGCCACCTCTAAGTATCTAGCAGGCATTGTTTACTAAATTCTTTAGATGTCTGTTTTATTTCCCATTACCACATACATCTTTTTTGTATTTTAGTGCAAGAAGCTCCCTTTTTAGTCAAGCAAGACTTCTAGTGAAATTCCCTGCAGAAGGAAAACTTGGGAGATTCAGGGTGGACACTGTGAGAAACCCCTTGCCCAGTGTCAGGGCTGGGCCGGCCACTAGGCGAATGTCAGATGCTCTCTGTTAAGCCCCTTCCTTCCCCAAAGGGGAAGAGAAAGGGAATAAGGGAGAGAGACTTATGGATTGGAAAAAGAAAAGTAAACCAACTTTAATGAAAATAATAACAATAAAATCAAATATATACAAATACATACAAACCAATATTGAAATCAACCCCTCTGACGGCAGCCACATCAGCATCCCCACTGATGCTGTGAGTGGGCACTGGGGAAGGCCCAGACTGGACTCAGCAGCAGATGGGAAACAGACTCAGGAGCTGGATTCCAGAACTGGATTCTAGAATACACAGATTGGGATTGAAGGGAGAAGAAAGGACAGTGTCCTCCCTAGACACCAGCAATTGAAGAAGAGGGTTTGATCCCTGTGTTCCCTCAGTCTATGGGATGGAACAGCTTGTTGGTCAGTGCAGGGTCACCTGTCCTGTCTGCTTGCAGCCTCTCACTTGCTGCAACCCCACCATGGCACTCAGGATGTAGCAGTGATTGGTAGTGACTGTAAACAACAAGTGTTATCAGTGCTAGGAGCAGACACTGTCTGTGAAAATATGCCATTAATTTCAGACAGTGCTGTCGCTGAGCAGAGACTGAGACGAAAAGTGAAATCACTGAACAGAATTAATTCTCCATCAGGAGGGTGGTGCAACCCTGGGACAACATACCAGGATGGCGGGGGGTCTCCATCCTTGGGAGGTTTCAAGGGTTAGTCAGCTGTTCCCCAGCTGTGTGACCAATACAGCAACAAACCACACTCTCTGGAGCACCAAGCTGGAGCCAGCGGAGCAGCAGAAGAGTACAGTCCCCGTGCAAAAGGACACTGCTGCTTTGGTGGCCAGGAGCTGGGGCCATGGATGACTCCAGCAAG
>NW_010427369.1:9278-27148 GCF_000710305.1 Buceros rhinoceros silvestris | reverse complement strand
GCCAAACTCTAGCCCATGCTTTCCAAACCCACTTTACAGTGTGTTTTAAAAGCCAAAACTCAGCATGGTGTTTACCACTGTGAGCATCTACCCAGCTGCAAGAGAGAAAGAGAAGAGCTGTGAAGCTTTCCACACTTGCATCCACTCATCCAGAGCTAGCGGAGGGACACTGAGCCATGTCTGGGAGCGTTTCTTCCAGGCATCTGAGTTGGGAAAGTAGAAAAATATCCACAGGTTTGAATATTAGTTAACTTTGCTAAAAATGCTTTCGCCTGAAGCTCTACGTAAACAGAAGAAACAAAGTGTTATGTCCCGCCCTTGCTCACCAGCGCCCTTTATCACTTGAAGAATGCAAGGCTTAGGCAGAGGGTCTTATCACCTGACGCCTCATTGTTTGGGACAAGATAAAGAGGAGAAGACTATTGTCTCTACAGCCACGAGGGAGGATGTCGCTTAACTGGACCTGAGTCATAGATACAAAAAGATAATGACTAGCCCTCCCCGAACTGCGCCTGCTTAATAGACTGTTGAATATTACTTTCTCCTCCCAGGGGAGGCATAAGTCCGAGTTAATGAGACATGCGATGCATGACGTTGTATGACCTGTAACATGTAAGAAGACTGTGCATGTGCAAAGGGGAGGAGACCTAATTTACATCAGGAGCGGGAGAGTCTAATACATATGTACCAGGCAGTTGAACAATCCTTTGAATATGTACGTTTTACTGCTTTAAATAAGAGGCCAAAGCTACAGCGTGGTGTGCAAGCCTCCTTAAGGGTACCTGACCCTCACTGCACCAACTCTATAGAGCTGATATCACGATAAACAGACCTGCTTCACAATCAATTTTGATTGCGGAGTTTTTCCACGCATCACATCTGTGGAGCTGCTGGCTGCTGGCATGTAGAATGCTGCAGTAAGAGCTCACGGACCGAGGCTGTTTTACATTCTCCAACTTTCTCTTGAGAGGGAGAGAAACAGCTTGGTCAAAAAATGCAAAACTTTGGCAGTCTCCCGTATGAAACAGAGCCAGGCTGAGAAGTCATCCCTCCAGCAGCACCCCACCTATCAAATGCCACAGTTTTCTTTTACCAAACCAGAATCTGTACCAGAAAAAGATCTCATCTCAAAATGAAAAAAATGTCAAAAATGAAAAAAAAACCCCAAACAAAAAACAGTCATCATGGCTACATCTGTTTCCCACGGGATTTAGTGGTGACCCCAAGGGAAATGAATGGCCGACTCCTCACAGGGAAGAGCAGTGCTGATCAAGGGGGGCTGTGATCTCAGTACCACTCCAGGGGCAGGATGAGCTCCAGCAGCCCAGGAGGAGGACATATCTCTGCAGCAGTATTTCCAGAAAGACTCTCAGAGATACGTGGGCCCAACTAAGAGCATGATGTGCCAGAGAAGAGACCAGCACTGGAGAAAATCAGCATTGGAGGGAAAAGAGATTATTTTTCTGTTGGTGAGCCAATTTCTTTGCCTTTCCAGCTGCAGTACAACGAGGGCAGATGTGTTCTCGCAGAGATGGCAGTGCTAAGCTCAGCCCAGGAACTCAGGTCTGCGTGAAGTTCATGCATCCACTCAGTCAGCATCAATACCTGGGGACATGCTTGAGACAAGGAAGTGTGAAGGCTGTGTGAGGACATTAATGGCACAGGTAAGATGGGGTGTGGAGATGAAGCAAGTCCACAGATGGAGTTGTGCTCTCAGAACATCTGAGTTTTGCCCATTTCAGGGAGAAAACACTGACTTTCTGCCTGTGCCCGTGCAACTCACTTTTTCACCCAACTGCTAAAAGTTTTCACCACAATTTTTCCAGGTCTGGTCTAAGTGAGAGTCTTACTACAGAACACAAAGTTGAGGGGATGGGTTGGTTGTCTCTGGAACAACAGGAAGGGGAAGACTACAGCGTACACCTCACCTGGACAAACTGCTGAGTGACCTCATGTGATTTCTGATTTACCCTGGCTTTGAGCAAAGGGATTGATCAAGAGCTCTCCAGAGATTCTCCCCTGCCTAAATCATTCTAAAATTCCATCATTCCTTTAGAAAACACAGTTAGTGAGACAGCAGTTGGCTGTGGTTTGGTTACCTCTAACTTGCATGAACATTGTGATTCTTCTCACCAGGAATCCTAAAAGGTCCCATCATGCCATGGTAAAACAAAAATACAATAGGTCCACCTAGCAGCTCTCTAAACTGTGATCTCTCTGAACTAAGAACTTCTGGTGGACAAGAAGCTAGGTGATTGCAGAGGTAGTATGAAATCAGTGAAGATAAAAACCCTTAATATGTAAAGGGCAGCTGAACATCAGAGTCAGTGGTAGCAATTGCAGACTGCAGGGCTGTACCTAGCTGACATGTCACTCTGCCTAGGAATTTGCCTGCTGCAAAATAAGCTGTTTCAAAAATCAGTGTGTCTAAAACACTGCCACTGGCCTGCCTTTGAAGCATTTTGCTGAGGAATGCTCTGTCCCAGAGGTGCTAGATCATAATGCTGCTCAAAATCATGATTAGACACATTGAGCTGATAAACAATAAAGCTTCACTGAGGACTGGAGCATTAGACAGCAGAAATGTGCACAAAACACCATGCTCAGACAACTCACGCCACCAGCTAACATCCTGGGTGACAACGGCAGCTCAAAGGGTTTTGTTATGGCTTGCAACCAGATAGATGGTGAGAATCAACATCTTGGAGATGTTAAATCATGGTCCTGGGCAATGGGCTTTAGATGGCCTTTCTTGAGCAGGGGGGTTGGACCAGATGATCTGCAGAGGTCCCTTAAAGCTTCAGCTGTTCTATGGCTGCATGTGGTCCCCAGAAAAGCAGGGCTGCCTGGAGCAGGAGCACTCACAGCCCCACAGCCGTCCTGTCTCAGTGATTCTGGAGACAGAAATCCCCAGAAACACACCACATTCATCATCCTGGCAGTTCTTCAAGGTGTCTGAGTTTCTAGACAGCCCTTAGCCCTCATTCTCCACTCCCTTCTCTGTGCAGCGCCAGCGGGTGTTGCTTTCCCACATTGCAGCAGGTGGCTGACCCTGTTGCTCAGCCATGTTTCTCACTGCTCCACTGCTGCTGCTTTTCTTTGGTACACTTAACACAGGCTTTTCTCAGCTTTTGAGGCAGTGCACCTCACTGACTGCCAGCAAGTTATTTATAGTCCTGGAGCCTCTGCTTTTGACCTGTTCCAAAACTTTCAAGACCCCTACTGTTATTGCAGTGTTATTGCACATTAATAACACCAGACATCTGGTACTGTGGGTCAGTTCACACAGCAGGTTCTCATGACAAGCTGACAAGTACAAAAGGACAGGACAGTGTCCTGGTTTGGTGAGCTTCTGCTGTTTTAGTGTAAGGACTAGGGCTGTTACCAGCAGCCACAATGTCCTTCCTGGTGGAGTCCCAGGCAACAGCAAAAGATGGTAGAAAAGCAAATCAGAAGTCTCAAAACACCTCAAAAAACATAGTGAAAACTCATCTTGCAGCAATGCAGCAAAGCTTGCTGTGGGACCCAACCGGAAGGGGAAATACTTGTTTCAAAACTAAGCTGGTTCCTCACTGCCATCCTCTGACCACGCATCCGCTTATTCACAAGGATGTCCAAGATGAGAGTATCCGAGCGGGCTGTCCAGGATGCAAGCATCAAAATGCAAGCAGTCTGTCCAGGGGCACTTAATGGAGTTGCAGAGTAAAAGGGACACTCACTATTGAGGTTTTACCATGGCTCCTGGGTTGCTACCTCAGGAACTTTTGAGTCTTTCCTTTTTGTACCCACTGGATGCTGATGGTGATCACAGTCTCCTGTCTCTCTGTCCTGCTTCTCTTCTGGGGACCATCAAGATGAACTTGCTGTTCTTTGTCTCCTTACCAGGATGCTTTATATCTCCTACCCTGTTCCTCATCTTCCAAATGCTATTTTTAATGGCTTCTATATAGCCTGCTTTAGGTTTTCACGTATTTGAGACCATCCCTGTTTTTGGAGCGGTCTGGAAAGCAATAGAATCCCTGTAATTATCTAATGCAGGTGCCATCCATGGCTGCTCACTCTGCAGCCACTCCTGGCGCTCGTTCCTGCAAGTGCTCCCATACCCACGCACTCTCCATCCACATCAGTCAATGTTTTTATTGCAGTTCCTTGCAGAAAAGGAAAACCGGCACAGTATTTCCATGAAGGTAAAAGAAGCAAGGGTGAGGCAAAGTCGGCCTCTTATCCAAACATCAGTTTGGCACTTGGGATCAACAAAGAGGCTGAAAAGTGCAACTGAAGTCAACCATGAGGCAAGGCATTGTCAAACCTGTTTTCTTCTATTTTTCTTCCTTAAAAAACCAAACCAAAAAACAACAACAAAACAAAACCAAACCAAAAAAACCCAAAAAACCCCTGAAAGAAAAAGAAAAAAAAAAAACAAACAGCAGAGGGCAACTGAAGTCAACCATGAGGCAAGGCATTGTCAAACCTGTTTTCTTCTATTTTTCTTCCTTAAAAAACCAAACCAAAAAACAACAACAAAACAAAACCAAACCAAAAAAACCCAAAAAACCCCTGAAAGAAAAAGAAAAAAAAAAACAAACCAGCAGAGGATTATTGCTTCAATCCAATAAAGGGAACAGTTTTTCTGTTACATAATCAGATTTCCTCAAAGCATTTTTGACTTAGTATCACCTGATGCTTTGGTAAGACCCATGTCTTATGCAAAAGAAACAGAGCTTAAAAAGTGGTTTGGTGACCTTTCAGAAAATAGCTGTTACAAAAGCTTCATGAAATTTGCAGATGGCAGAAATATGGTGGCATATCAAATAATGTCTCTTTGTTACAGGAGGCTGTGGATCTAAATAGATCATCACAGTCTGGTGAAATTAACTTTGATAAACAAGTTAGAGAAACATAACAAGAGGCCAATAACGCCGGATGTGAGATCTGCCTTGGAAAGCAGTATTGCAGAGAGACTGGAGTGTATCTGTGGGTAACACCATGAGCTCTT
Organism: Buceros rhinoceros silvestris; assembly: GCF_000710305.1. Taxonomy (NCBI): domain Eukaryota; kingdom Metazoa; phylum Chordata; class Aves; order Bucerotiformes; family Bucerotidae; genus Buceros; species Buceros rhinoceros. The sequence goes on along the minus strand of NW_010427369.1, from coordinate 22,152 downwards.
TGTGCTGCAGTTAATAGGGATAATGCAATATCCAGCTGTAAGCAAGCGGGTAACGGCATTAGAAACAGAGGGATTTTGCTTCTGTGCACAATCCTGGAAGGAAAAGCTGGTGCCTGTATTTCCAGAGGAACGAGGAAACATGCATATTCAGAGACTGCAGAAATGAGCAAGTGGTGCTACAGCAGGATAATTACCTTGTGCCACACATTCCACAGGGAGCAAGTCACCCTGAGCCCTGTTCAGAGGTACAATGAAGCAAAAGGGAAGGCTCTCATAGTCTCCTCCAGCCTTCAGTCTTTCCATCAGTAAGGTCTCCACTTTGCTTCTTCCTTTTCCCTGACACTGGGTATGTCTCTAAGGAGGAGACATTGATAACCCTGCAGGCAACTTCTGTGGCTATATGTTGAAACAGAGACTATAAACCAGGGCTGAGGCTGCAGAGCTGGTTACCTGCAGGGCTCAGGAAGGATATCCCCTTTCCTGGCCAGCTGCGTTTTCCAAACTAAATTATCATAACTGTTTTATCAGAGATGAAAGTGCTGAGCAAGTTAGACACGGCAGTGCCTTAAAATGATCAGTGTGTGCAGGATGCTTGAACGGATCATGATGGACAAGCAAAGCTGAGCACGCCTGAGAGCTCAAACAGACCTGCATGTCTGAAGCCAAAGTTCCTTTGGTGAACAATTTCGTCTTGAAGGGATGAAATTCTTAATTCCTAATCTTGCCTGTGCAGGCTCTTGCCACATCTCAACACTCAGGGCATCCTCTTTGTTTCTGGATACATAACATAAGTCCCATCACTTGAGTGTGTTGTGGACAGCCAGGTGAATGACTTGCATCCACCTTCCCAAGCACTGTCTGTCCATCTTTCCTTCTGCATTGGACAGTCAGGGGAGCTATTTTGTCTTACCACTTATTTGCCAAGTGATAGAGAGTGCACAGTCCTGGGAGACAAACCTCAGTTTTGCCAAATCCCTTATCAACTGTCAGTGAGAGAACAGCCTCTTCACAAGAATCAGGTGCAAAAGCCCCAGCACAGGATCAGCAAAAGTGGATGCAGACATCTGGTTTTAGCAAACTAGTTCCTCCTGAAGCCAAGAGAAATGCAGCTTTTCTCTCTTACTGGGAGGAGGGGACTAGACGCCTGACCTTGGATGTTTTCCAGCAGAACATTTATACAAGGCCTTCAGCAGTCTGTCAGAGGAGTGCCACGTGGCCAGATAGACGTTAAACAGTGCCAGTCCCTGAGGGGAGCAGTGGCGAGGACAGGCAAATCTTGGCAGCCAAGTGCAACACAGCCCAGGACAGGGAGAAAAGCAGATAAGGCCCCAAAAATTCTTCTGGGAGGAGGGGGCAGGACAGCTCCACTGCTCTCTGAGGAGATGCCTGGAACCCATGCGTGCTCTTACTGACCACAAAGCCAGAGGGAAGTCCAGTGTACAGCTGCCAAGGAGAGGAGCTGGGGTGGCTCACAGGCAGAGGGGAGCACCGCAACCCCTCTGGTATATTTCTTCTTCCCCTGCACCTTCCCAGCTTCCTTCCCAGCAACCCCCAGCTCCCACTGTGTCTAAAGCGGCAGCGAGGCTGCAGAGTCCCATTCCAAACTGTCTGGAGCCACAGGAGCTTGCCTGGTGCAGCTGTCAAGCGGACTGACTTCTCCTTATCTCTGTTGTGATTATTTCCTCCTCCCCGCCACCCCCCCACCCCCTGCTGCATTCTTCAAATAGCAACAGTTGTTTTGGAAATTCCTCTCCCTTGCAGTATTGATGCGTGGAAAAACTCCGCAATCAAAATTGATTGTGAAGCAGGTCTGTCTATTGTGATATCAGCTCTATAGAGTTGGGTGCAGCGAGGGTCAGGTACCCTTAAGGAGGCTTGCACACCACACGGTAGCTTTGGCCTCTTATTTAAAGCAGTAAAACGTACATATTCAAAGGATTGTTCAACCGCCTGGTACATATGTACTAGATTCTCCCGCTCCTGATGTAAATTAGGTCTCCTCCCCTTTGCACATGCACAGTCTTCTTACGTGTTACAGGTCATACAACGTCATGCATCGCATGTCTCATTAACTCGGACTTATGCCTCCCCTGGGAGGAGAAAGTAATATTCAACAGTCTATTAAGCAGGCGCAGTTCGGGGAGGGCTAGTCCTTATCTTTTTGTATCTATGACTCAGGTCCAGTTAAGCGACATCCTCCCTCGTGGCTGTAGAGACAATAGTCTTCTCCTCTTTATCTTGTCCCAAACAATGAGGTGTCAGGTGATAAGACCCTCTACCTAAGCCTTGCATTCTTCAAGTGATAAAGGGCGCTGGTGAGCAAGGGCGGGACGTAACACTTTGTTTCTTCTGTTTACGTAGAGCTTCAGGCAAAAGCATTTTTAGCAAAGTTAACTAATATTCAAACCTGTGGATATTTTTCTACTTTCCCAACTCACAAAGAGGACTCAATGGAGAAAAGGGCTGTCAGCACCAAACTGGACAGTTGTGCTCCTAACATCAACGTGATGCTAGCAAAAGCTTGCCTGATGAGAGAGTAGATCAATGTCACAGATCAGGGACTCACTCCCCATGTTTTTGAGGAGAAGACATTTGAATGTGCTTGTGTACAGAATAGAGCCATACCACAGCGTATACAAGACACCTCCCCACCTCTGAAACCTGGGCAGGCTGTCACTATGTGCATGCAACGAGTGTACACCTCTTGCTAGCAGAGAATCATGAATATGTCTATATGCCACTCAGCCTGGAGGCACTGCTGCAGGACCCCCAAAATCTGTTTGCTACAAGGCTGTGCTGCTTTGCTACAAGGCTGTGGGCTTTTTCTTCAGCTGCAGAGGCACTTCATCCACTGGGAAGGCCCTAAAGCAAAAGAGCAAGGTATTTGAACTGCAGACGGATCAAAGGGTGAGCAACAGAAGGGAAAGAACCCGCAGGAAGCCCAAAAAGCCAGACTGCATGGGGATGGATCAGAGGCTGAAAACCATACCCATCGTCTCAGCTGTTCAAATAGCGCGCTGTGCTGAGGGTCCACACTAAGTCTGGAGCCATGTCTCTGTGTACCTTAACCTGGATCTATCACACCCAGCAAAACTTCGTCCTGAGGATCATTTATGTCTCTGTTCAGGTATGTGTTTCTGTAAGGTCCTGGCATACAAAAAGCAGCAGAGACATCTTGTACTGGACCACAGGATGGAGAATAAGGCTGCAGGGGGCTAGGGAGCCGACATTTTCATGGATCCAGGTAAATCTGGGTAGTTGTGAGGACTCAAACTCCCACTCAGGAGGGTCAGCCCTGTGGGTCAACATATAGAAGAGAAACAACACCCTGCACAACAACAAAATCCTATGGCAGAGAAAGCCTGAATTGCAACACTTCTTGGGAAACCTCCAGGAAATAAATTAGCATTGCTTCACTGCAAACATAGAGATTTACAAACATACTGTGAGACAGCTGATGAGTCTTGGGAGCTGTGACAGTACCAAAGTGAGGAGTGGAGTTCAGTCAGGCTGTTCTGGCCCCATGGCAGGCTCTGCTGTTCTTTGGGACAGACATCCTCCGGGGCAGACTCTGGGGCAAGGAGGCTGCTGGCAGGTTACAGGAGTTGAAAGGAGTTTGGCCACAGCTTTGGACACAAGGAAGTGTGAAACCAGTGGACTGAGGGCAGTGGTCCCTTAGAAACAAGGTGCCATGTTCATAGCAGAGAGGGAAAGGGAACACATGGCCAAGAAGGCGGGGGTGGGGGGCAGCAATGTTTTGAGGGAGGAACACAGAACAAGTTTTTCCACCCTGTGCTTCATTTGAGTTGGTTCCTGCCTAGCAATCTTGTGATGCGCCCAGCAGAAACACAGGACCTTGCTCAGATGAGTTTCATGTTTCAAGCATAGCTTGCTCCCTGCACATCAGTATTTACACAGCACTTACTGGTCTCAAAACAGAGCACTTCAAGAAACACTGGGGGACTTCCCACATCCTTGTAGCATCTTCAGCTCCCCATTAGAAGAAAACATTTTGCTGCACATGTAAATCTGAAGCCTACCTTGAATGCTAGAAAGTTTAACTGCACTTGCAGGACTGGTGATGTTACATATTTTCCTGGCCCAGGGAGGGAGAAGAACTTCTCCATTTCTTATTGGCTTGGCTTTGGCTCCTTGCACATCCTGAACAGAGACACCAAACCTCTTTTGGCACCAAAATCCTGCATAGTGACTGGTGAGGAGACTCACTGGGTGCACAGCCTGGGCAGGGAGCCCCAGCATAGATGGATGTTTGCTGGGTGAAGTTTTGCCTTTCCAGCCAGACTGTCTTCTGACCCTCCTGTTCCCTCATAGGCAGACGGTCACAGGCCAGGGCTGTGGGGTGAGCTGCCTGCGAGCTTTCATGCCCACTGACTGCCACAGGCACATAAAGCAGGGTTTGCATCGCTGCTGCTAATGGTAATTTGAAGTTTCCTGCTCTGAACAGGGCCTCAGATGCAGTGGGTCACATACAGAGCACATAGTGGTGCTTGATAGTCCTTCACACTGGTGGCTCCTGCTCTCAAGTTGCAGCTGCAAAAACAAAGACAGTTACCTCTGTGCCCAGGAAAGAGCTGTGCTTCAGCTCTCTTGTTGCTCTTGCCTATGGATCCAAGCCGGTGTGTATCTGGATACAGTATTTTGCACACTTGCACAGCCCCAGCCAGCCCATGGCAGGAGCACGAGGACATATGCTTGGAGGAAGCTGAGAGAAACTTCACGCTAAACAGAGCCTCTGTCCTTCAGGTGGACATGGACAATCTCTGTTCTGTAAAAGGGATCCCCACATCCAGCTGTTAGAAGCACTAATTTGACCTCTCTTTGATGTATTTCCTGCCTTTAGGGTAGCTCATACCTTATACACACTCCTTTTAGTGTGCCATGCCTGGAGCGAAGCTGGGGACAGACAGCTCTGTGTGCTCCTGATCACTGCAGCAGGGAGATGCTGACTCACGCTTGCAGGTTGCCATGGAAACCACAAGTCATCACGCCTGAAACACCTCGTACTGGTACTCCCTTCTGAAAACCAACCTCCACCAACCCCGTCAGCTATGGTCAGCTGACGGCTCCAACACATTGCCAGCAGCCGGGACTGCAGGGAGAGCCTCACCACAAGCCTCACCACTGCTGCCTGCGGAAGACGGTGAGAGAGCCCCATTGCCACTGACATCTCTCCTGACAGGCCTGCAGGTGCTACGCAGAGCAGGAGGGCACACAAGACAGGTCAGAGCTTCAGGAAGCCCTTTTTTTCTGTTTCATCTCCAGCCTGCACCAGAGAGTTGGGGACTGGGTTTCCTTGCTGCTTCCCTATGCACTCAAGACAGCTGACTTCACCACCCTCCAGACCTGCTCAGCCACCATGTTACATCGCCTTGTCCCAGAACTTCTTTCCACCATGTATTCTACACTGCAGCTGTGCCCATGGGTCAACTGCCCTACCTATCCCAAATCACCAGAGTTTCACTGCCTGCTGGGAAGCTGACTCCTCCCTGGCCTGCCCCTGGTTTGGGCACTCATTCTCAATCCTGATCCAGTCCAGCTCTGGGCTCCCGGGGATGCTCAAGCAGAGGGAGATGCTGTGAGTAATTCATTCCTCCTGTTGATTATGCATTCCTGGTTGACTGACATCCCCAAAAACAAATGTCCATCTGTGTTCACATTTAAACACAGAGATGTTTTTCAGACCTGGTGTTAATAAAGGTTACTTATTTGTGTTTGGGACAACAAGAGGAAAGCCAAAGAGGAGAATAGGGGAGGCGGGAATAAGCAAAGCTTTATGTCACAAAAAAGCCTGGATAGCTCTTGAGTCCTCTTGAATCTGAGTGCAGAGCGAAGATAGATGTGGCTGATGCTCTGCTGTATTAGCTGTTGGTCGAAAGTTTGGGCCTGGACCAGATTAAACTAAAATCCTTCTCTTAAATCTTCTCCGTAGTATTCCATCTATGGTAATGTGAATGCACTAGACAAATGAGTCCAAAGAAGAAAAATCTTCCCCATTTTGACATTCCTGGACTAGGAATAATTACAGACAGGAAAAACTTTAGACCGGTGTCCTTATTCCAAGACTGAAGTCCCCCATACTCCATCCTTCCCACTGAGGTTGCTTGTAAGTGAGAGCAAACACAAAATCTAGAACAAAAGGAGAAACTTAACTCCTTTGTTTTGGGAATTTTGGTTGGAAAAATAAAACACAAAGGAGCTCCTTTGTTAGCAAAGGCTGCGGCTTCTTTTGGAGTTGCTTCCATGTGGTCATTGGTTGCACATGAGTAAATGATTATCCTGTTTCAAGTAACATCCAGGAAACTCTGAAAAAGCACCAGACATAATGACATTGCAATGTCTTAACAAATCAAATTTCTAACCCCTGCTGTCAGAGTTACAGTATTGCTGGGGCTACAATACAAAAGGGCAGAGTTATAAAAATCTTCCTTTAGGAGAAATAAGTAACTTCTGCTAATATTTAACTCCATGGGCTGCTGTTGTACCAAACTCAGGGCGGAGACCGTTCCAGCGTTTCAGCAACCCCTGTTCTGCTAACACAAGATGGTACAAGAGTCAGAAACCCACTCAGCAGAAACCAAGGTGACATCGGCAAGAGCAACAGTGGAAACATGGTGTGGCCAAGGATCCCAGGCCTCCAGAGGAAACAACACCCAGCAGAAGCAAAACGTAAGAACAAGCTGAAAAACTGCAGACAGTGCCAAAACCCTCTCATTTTGACCGAGAAAGGAACGGGATGCGTTGCAAGACCCACCCTAATATTTGCCTTTCAAATGAGCTGGGAGTGATGGCCCCTGGGAGGAAGCAGAAGGGATGGTACTGCTGGCAGCCTACACCTCTGCACATCTCTCACGGCTGCCCCATCCAGGCAAGAAGGTATTTAGGCCATGCTCGCAAAGCTGTATACTGTTCACTCCAGTGCCTAACACACAGCAAAACACTCTGCCTGCTGTCTTCTGGCAGCACACCTGCCCACTTTGACCTCCCTGATGAAACTCTTGGGTTTCCGCTGGCCTGACAACCTGTGACCCAGGCAGGTCCACAAAAGGATTGCATGAATCTTTCTTGCACTTTGCCAGCATCATCACCCATTTCTCCTTACTATAATGCATCTTCTTGAAGAGTTTTTTGGACTCGCAGAAACACAAGAGTCTCAAACACACGCCAGCACGTGGTCCTCCTCGTACAGCCCAGTGAGTAGTTTGAATTATTCACAATGAGAATTACTTTGGGCCCGTGTTCAAGCTCTGAGTCCCATCCAGCCTCACCACCAGTCACTTCCCAGCCTGGACCAATGCTCAGGGTTATCCCTCTCTCCACCCTGTGCACCAGGCACCACTGGCACTTCTACTTGCAGAGCTTTGTGAGCATCCTGGTGGTTCAGTCCTTCTATTTAGAGATGCCTCTCTGGACTGAGGCTCTGCCTTCCACAGGGTCAGCCCCTTCCTCATAAAGCTTATTTCCAGCACAGAAAAAAAAAAAAAAAAGTATGTAAGTATACATGTATGTGTGTGTATATATACATACATACACACATTAAAAAATCCTGTTTTCTAGAACTTTATCTTTAGTCTGAAGAATGTGTGGCTGCACATCCCTTTTTTTGATGTTCCCTGGCAAAGAAAGAATTTTATTAAAAGCAATAAAAATATAAATATCCAATCTACGAAGTATGAAAACAATGGGAGCCAAAGTTTTTTTAATCTGACCTGCAGACCCCTTGTGATGCTTATAATCATTTCCCTGACTAGACAAACTTGGAATAGCAGGGCTTGTCCTGAGATGCCATGCTGTCAGCAATTTATATAAGCAATTGAAAAGAAACACGGTTATTTATTTGTGACGTGGTTACCAAAATAATTTTTCCAACATTTGCTATCATGCACTCCAAAGCCAGCCTGTGACTGAGGAATGTCATCGCTAGATGTGTCCTAGGTAAGGGTTTGTCTGGTTTGGTTTTGTTTTCATTTTTAACCCAGTATGGTGTCCACAGATGAGGGATGGTTTCTTATCCAGGTCTTGTTTTTCACTTGTAAAGACTCCAGAAAAAGCATAGCAAACTGAAATACGCCTTGAACGAAGTCATACTCCCATCACAGGAAAACACAGCCAGTGTAGGTATTTGTGGTAATATTTGTCTTGGTTCAGGCATGTGAATGAGAATGCAGCACTGCCTTCAGCTATTCATGTTGGTTGTGGGGGCACCTTCCTCAATTCTCTGGGAAGTTTTGAAGTGTGGGATGCTCCACGATGCTGCTATTCATGAGAGGAACATCAGGATGGAGACACCAAGCCTGACTGTCCACATTCCCTATGGCCACATGGGTCTGCAGGAAGGAGAGGCTCCCTTTCGCATACAAAACTCTTCATTAAATGCCAGCAACAACCGTCAAGGACTGTCCTTGGATCTTCTGCTGAGTCCATGGCCTCCATGTGTTGCTGTGGTGCTGTGACCTGGCCAACAAGTCCAAAAGGCCCAAGGTGGTCAAGGGTCTGACACTAGGTGACAACCTGCCCTTTTGGTGTAAACAAGGATAAAGGTCTCCTGGGGCGGCACTTAAAGGAAGAAGGCTCTGTACAGCCTTCTCATCACAACAGTACTAGAGCTATGGCAAATTCGTTCTTGACAAATTCTTGTTTAGCAAAATGAGAACAAGAGCCAAGCAAACCTGCAATGACAGTAGAATCATGGGAAAATTCATGGTGGGAGGAATCTCCGTAGGTGCCTAACTCCAAACCCCTGCTTGCACCAAGGACAACTTCAAGGGCTTGCACAGCCAAGTTCGTCTTCAGTAGGTTTCCTTTCCTTGTAGTGTGAACACCAGATCCACAACCAGCATTCATTGCAAGGAGTGCCTCCACAGATATCCTCAGCACAGGCAGGTACTGGGGTGTGTTTATTGCCAGTGTTAGGAGCACATGAATCCACCACAACTTGCATGGCCAGGGGGGACAGGGCACCAGGGAGGGAGGAGGTCTCCATCCTTTAGGGTGTTTCTAGACACGGCAGCACAAACCTGCAGCTGTCCTGCCCTCATGCTGGGGAGAGACCTGCTATGCACCAGGGTTGACCACCCCTGCAGAGAGCCCTGATGGCTCCTGAGCTGCGGGATCCTGTGCAACCCTGAAGGTCACCCTGGGCTCAGCCCCATCCTCCAGGCATTCTGTGCATAGACAGGTGAGACAATGAGTTGTGCCTGCATAGCAGCACCCAAGGTGAACCAGGAGCTGCCCTTGGTGTTCACCTCCACTGTTCCACAGGCATCTCTAGGTCCTGCCACCTCTGAGCTGAGTACACTCAGCCTTGGTCTGAATGGGAGGAATGAACTGGGGACCCTCAGAGGCTCCAGGACCAGCGCTGCTGGGGGTCCGAAACCACTTGGGTGAGGCATGTTCATAAACAGCAGTGGCTGAAGGTGCTTTACTAGGTTACTCAATGAAGTGCAAAATAATCTGTGGTACACAACTGAATTTACTAAGCAGGGCTTACAGCTTCTCACCTTGCAACAAACAAAAGAAACTCCTGCTTAGGTGCAAATACCACCTAAACCTCTCTTTGTTATGAGACAAAGCTGACCCATCTCAGCTTCTGTGGCTTTCCCCTCTTGGCTTAGAGGGTATTCTGCCGGCAACAGGGAGGACTCAAAGACATCTTTCCTTTTTCTGAATGCCAAGCATCTGGCTTTTCTCCCTTTGCCAGGAGGAGCTGGGCTTCCCCAACTCAGCTTGGTGTCCTGGCTATAAGAACAGTATGGGAAGGGTCCCAGCAGATATTTCTGAGACTCTTAAACTTTGACTTCAGTCCCTGTGAGGTGTGTGCTTCTCAGGGACAAGGGTCCAGATACTTGAGGATCTCATCCAGCCACCTTGCAGCATGCTGATATTGCACATATTAAAAAAAATAACCAAACAAAAACCAAAAAACCAAACCAGACCCAAAATCAACCAACCAACCTAAAAAACATCACCACCACCACCAAAAAATAAAACAACAACAACAACAACAACAACAACAAAAAACCCAAACACACACACACCAAGTTTAACTGGAGGATTCTGTTTGTCTCCAAAGTGTGTCTTGTCCACTCTGAGGTTTATTACTGTCAGCCTATTCACAGAGCAGCAAGAGGACACCAGCTCCCACACTACCAGCCCGCAGCTGGCACAGGCTGCTAGAGCATCTCTCTGCCCCAGTGACAGTTCCTCCTCTTCTCTTGCGGTGGTGAAGTTTCCCCTTGTCCAGGCTCACATACAGATGGGGGAGATGAGTTGTGGTTGTCCTGCACCCACTTAACCTGAAAGAAAGCACTCTTTTCTGGCAGGCCATTACTCATCCAAAGGGACAGCAGCTGGTCTGGTCCCCTGCACTGCACCCACGGAGGGACACCCAGAGGCAGATATACAGGGCAGGCAGTTCAGACATTTTGAGGCATTGAAACTGCTTTTGTTTGGTGGAATGGCCTTAAGAGAGAGCTCTTGCTCATGCTGCTGGTGCCTGAAATCTCAGCCACCTGGATGCGTTCCCGCCATGCCACGCTGGAAAGTGCAGCGGCCAGAGAGCAATATCAAAATCCATCGTCCCGCCAAGTCTGCAACCTGGGCACAGATGAGCCTTGCCATGCTGTCAGACAGCTTGCTTTGCTCCAGAGCTAAGCCTCAGTCATGGGCAATGGTGATTCACATTGGTGACAAAGCAGTGAGACTCCTGCTCCCAGAATAGCAGAGCAAGTGTTATCACTCGTACTGATGATCCGCAGGCAGGGACTGAGACTGGGGATAACCCTGAAGAAAGGCGGCTACCTGCCAAGTGGCAAACACCATTCCCTGTCCCTTCCTCATTCCTACCACTCATGTTATCACATCTCTTCTCAACCAGAAAAGCAGCCAAGAGCCAAGCCCAAGATTACGACTAGGAAATATAACACATCCTGAAGTTAAATATGCTCAATCCTATTTAACGTCACCAGGAAGCGTAATTATTCATTATTAGTCTCTAGTAACATATAAATTATTCTCCTCACAGTTCTCACCCTGCCTGCAGTCCTTAAAAATGAAAGGCAAATGTCTTGAATCAATTTTTGCTTGTGAATAATGCCCCTTTCAGCCTAATTTCTATTTTCGCTTCTAACCTTAAAGCAGTTTTGTCATGAGTCACACACTGAAATTACTCCAACAGGCTGCAAGGTCCAGCTTCAGAAATAAACCCGTAACGTGATCTCTCTCTCCAAGACAACACAGCCTAAGTACATCATGCCCTGTTTTGCTTAAAGGAGGTCTCCTCTGCTCTGTATGCACCCAAATAAATGCTTGGCTGTCCTCATATCACAAGCCATCCAGGACTTCAAAAAGCACACAGATAAGAAGAATAGTGGGCACCTCCATGAAAACTCTGCAGTGGTGACTGCAGGTCTATTAGTTTAATGCACCCCCGTGTTCTTGCACTACTGCATAATTGCATATATGGCTTCTGCAGATGGTCTGATTGCCTGTGGAAACCCTATAGAGATGGAACATGAAAACTGTCCTCCGTGGGAACTCCAGCAACTGTCTGGCTATCTGCAAGTTGCACTGAATCTTCCCATGCTCCTCAGCTGCTGCTCCTCACTGCAAATGGCAGAAAATTTCCCTGCACAACCCAGTGCTAGCACTACCTTCCCTGTCCTCTTCCTTCCAGCATCCTCCTTCGCTGATCAGCTGTCATGGATGAAGAGATGCACTTCACTTGTATGAGAGAATTAGCAATACGTTTACTGATACAAACCAGCAATCATACAAAGTTTGATAGTAAATGGTAGTAAGTGGTTTAACAAGATCTGACATCAAGGTTCACTGACGTCATTCACTGATGCGTTCACTGCGTAGAGGAGACATTCAGACAGGACTCTGGGGGAGGCCCTTCCATTGAGACACCAGCTTCCGAGAGGATCCCTTTGATTTCTAAACTCCTTCTCAGAGGAGTTCAGGTGTGCCTGGATCCACTCCTAGTCCCAGACTTGGTCAACAGTTTATGGCCAAAGGATTACGTGTGCACCATCGTCCCTTTACATCACTTAGTCAGGATTTCCAGGCTTAGCTGCTGTTAACGGCTTACTGACAATCTGTTGGGGTAAAGAATCTCTCACCCTCCAGGAGCAACTTTGAGAGGTGTCCCTGCTCAAGGGCAGATCCTGGCACGCAGCCCACTGCTGTGCACGACAGCTCAGGGGGCCCTGGGCTCTCCACTCCTTGTGGAGTGAGACAAGTGGCTCACAGTCATACTTACGTACTGACTACAGGTGTCAGATTCTTCCACATTTGTCTTCAGTCAGACGTGGAGCAGCACTGTGGTGAGGTTCAGATCGGCCCTTGGCTATTGTGTTGTTATCTGTCTGCCCCGAATCCACTTGACCAGACACATCCATGAGGATCCCCACTGGTGGTTATCACTTAAGAGGGGTTACGGGAAATACAGGTCGGGGCAGGTTAAGGGGCAGGAAGCACACCATCTCACTCCACCCCATGACTATAGTCAATTCATCTTACCCTCACAGAGTGGTGGTATGGTTACCTCTTGCCTCTGTGCCATAAACAGTGCATTGACAGTGTGTTACCTTACAGGTCCACAGTAAGTAGACAGTGAAGCACTGCCATTTCCTATATATCAGCTTGCACGTTGTGGGTGGTTGGAGTTGGGTTATTTGTTTTATCATGTACTAAACCTTTATATACAATATAATTATATGTAATAGACATATTAAAGTCAGAGTTAGTAAAATCACAGCTGGATGAAGTCTAAAATTAAAAACTCCCTTCGCTGTCAGAGAACATTCAAGAAGAATTTCCCACCAATGGTGTTATCCATCCTTCTCCACTCTTT
>NW_010427369.1:5911-9202 GCF_000710305.1 Buceros rhinoceros silvestris | reverse complement strand
TTCCAAGATATGGTGTATCTCTTCTGCATCACGATGAACAATGATTAGAGTTCCATGCTCATTGTTTCAGATGCTTTCTAGCAGTTGACACAGGTCATCATGTTGTAGTAGTGTAAGATTCATTGCGGTGGGGTTAGGCAATAAATCTTGACTCAGTGTATAATTAGGTCATAACAATTGATTAGATGTAACAGGAGCTTAATAACTAAAGTGGCATCCCATAATTTTAGAAAAGTTACAGACACAAATATTTAGTGATTGCTTGTATCTAGAATAATGTTATCTACAAATATAAAATCACAAAGAATTCTCATACAAACACATCCTTTTCCAATATACAGAGGTTTCAGTGGGATGATGAACATCTTCAGTCTCAAGACAAATGTTTTGGGCTTTGATGGTGTTATTCTCACAAATAAATCCTTTTTGTTCCCACACAATGCATGCGTTAACATCAACAGTTTGCCATTTGTCTCTGTTTTGTTGGGCCCATACTCTGATGGATAAGAGTATAGCTCCATTGTGATGTAATCCTAGTACAATGATCTGGTACACTCTGTATTCCAAAGCACCGTGTATTGTTAAGACAAAAGCTATTGCCTTATTGTTCGTGCGGTCATAAACTGACCAAACACCACCAGTATTAGAATTCTTTTTCAAATTTAGTTGCATTATCCCAAATTACATTTCAAATTTCAGTGGGTAAGGTGCCCTATTCACCTTGTCTTGTAATTATTGCTACGCAGATTGCATCGACAGTTGAGCCTGCATACAACTAAGAGCTAGAGAAATACTATCTAGGGCTGCATCCAGTGCATCCACAAACAGTTGGTGACCTCTTTCATTAGTTCTTTCCCACTGAGACAATATATCAGATAAGATCCATGGGTTAGTTCCAAATGCTAATACAGAATGGTGTTTTCCAATTTGTTTAAGTCACTTGTTGTGCTTGGTTTATCGTAATATGAACATGGCATTTCTGTTTACCATCCTGCAGGGTGTTGTGAAAGAAAACAGAGACTTGTTTTGCGGGGAGAGTCCAAACAGGAAAAACCCATTGTGCATTTATTCTATGTTTTGCACCACTGCTATCGGTAGCTTCCCAGTCAAGTGGGCCATGAGGTTTAGTTAAAGTAATAGGCACCGATGGATGACAGATTGACCATCACAGGCTGTCCTGGCTGTAATGCTCTCAAACATTCTCTTTTCCCAGTAAGTGGAGGACTAAGATAATTTTATTCTAAGAATGCTCAGATTACAGGGATTCTAGTGGCCCCAAATCAATTATTTAATTGATGGAGTACTGTGGGAAGTCTCATATCCCATTGAGTCTCATGTGGTCTAAGATTCCTTTTCAACAGGCCATGAGTTCGTTCTATTGTTTGATTAAGGGTAGTGTAGGGTGAGGAACAACCCTTTAATTCCCTCTTGTTTTGCCCAATCTCAGACTTCCTTACACAAAAAATAGGAGCCGTTACCACTTTAGATAACATCAGGAGGAGGTAGATTTGAGAACTGAAAGGATAGTCCTCGCACCGTATTTCTCCCATGGGCTTTCTGACACTCCGTGGCTGTAAGCAAGCCGGAGACTACTTCCACCTCCTCTGAGGATATATCGATATCCAGCAGAGCATTTGAAAGGTCTGATATAATCAATTTGCCATGTAGACCATAATGTTTTCTCTTCTTTGAGATGTGGAGGTAGTGCTTTAGCAGGATGACTTGCTTGTAATATCAGTCTATGCTGGGGACATTCAGTAAAAACAGTTTCACAAGTTTTCCTGTTTACAGGCCAGCCTTCACTCTGGGCAGCAAAATAAAGTGCTTCTTTACCTGTGTGGCCTGGGTTTTGATGTAACCACTATCCCAACCAATGCCACTCAAGATTTAAGGTGATTTTCCTAATTTTAGCTAGCTCATCTACCATTTGATTCCACTTAGTGGCTGGTTGATTATCCTTAGCATGAGCTCTTACCCATCCCATGTTGAAAGGTGTTTTCCTGGCTATATCTAGTAATAGCTACCAATCTTTGCTTCTCCACGCTGGGGATCTATTTCCTTCCCAATCCAAACTTTCCCATTGACAGAGCCACTGTGTGGCACCAGCTCACACAGCATAAGGGTCTACATATATGATTTTTGATCCATTCTGTGCTCCCAAAACAACTGCTCTTATTTCTTCTACTTGTGCATTGCCTTCACCTTCTTTTATTACTTGTTTGCCAGTGGCAATATCTAATGCAATGCCCTTATATTGCCATTTACCATTTACCCTTTTGCATGACACATCTGAAAACCGAATTTTTCTGTTGGTGTATCCTCAGTGTTGGGATGGTGCATCCGGAATGGGTGAAGGTTTAAAAGGTTGTTTTAACCCTAGAGGGTCTAAAATGGGCCTAAATGGGCATCCACAATCTGGAAGCCTTAGTGTGTCCTTCAACTGTGTACTGTCTGCAACTCTGGTTAGGTAGGAACCCCATTTTCTGACAGTGGGCTTTATGCAACTCCTTCTGGGGGAGTAGTCCCATTTAGGATTGCTACTGGAAAACTGAATGGTCCTCTAGTTTACACAGGTTGTGCCTCATGTGTTTTCTCAGCTTGTTTAACTACTCTGACTAAAGATAAGTAAAGCCCTTTTCCCATTCAGTGTATTGTTGTTCTGTTTCTTTAAACGAGGTTGAGCTAAACAGTAAAGGTCGTTTGGGCCCCAAAAGGGGTCAATTTGCTGCTTACAGGAAGCAGTGTGCTGGACGAAACCCTATTTAGCTCTAATAGGGTTGTGCAGGTGTGCAACACTGGTCCCAGTGACTAATACGTTCTTAATGCTTCAGTTAAGAGTTTTGACTGGCTCTTTATGGTCTAATTTCCACTCCAGGATTTGCCTTTCTGTCTGTGTGAAACTGTTACAGTTCACCAAGTGCAGCACGCACAATTGTGGGTGATTGTTTATACCCCTGTGGGAGACTGTTGAGAGTGTATTTACTTCCTCACAACAGATAGCAAACTTCTCTTCATCCTCCTCCTTCGAGGGGACCAGAAAGAACATATCCTTTACACCTAGGCTGCCGCCCATGGGTGTGCAGCTGCTTGCAAAGCAGCTGTTGGGTTTGCAGAGCTCGGTGCAGCGGCTGTGTGCGGGGATCCACCAGTATTCGGGCACCGATAATCGATTGTTAAACGCCACCTCCTGTCCGATTTCCGAACTGGCCAGACCGGTGAGCTACTCAGGGAGCGGAGCTATTTCGCCCGCTCTCCACATCAGCCATGGCTTCGGCGCTCCCGTTTCGAGCC
>NW_010427369.1:0-5654 GCF_000710305.1 Buceros rhinoceros silvestris | reverse complement strand
ACCCATGTTCGGAGCCCACGGCCCGGCCGCTGCCGTTCGGCGGCGCGGGGCCAGGCTCGGCCGTTCCAGACACCCAAACCTATTCCAGTTTGTTGGTGATGATCTGCAACGGCAAAGCGAGCAGCCGGCCAGCGCTGCTCCCCCGTAGCCACGAACTGAGGCGGCAGTTCGACACACAGCTCTCCGCCCTTCACACCATTTTCTTAACCCTTTGTCGTCCAGATCGCAGACTGTGTTGTTAGCATGGAAATCTGTGCTCCCGCATCTGTTAAAATCTGCAACAACTGTCCTCGAGGACAGGCTGAACTAAACCGTACGGGCCGTCATCACTTTCCCAGTGACAAGACTTCCCCTCCCAGACAGGCAGGCCCGATTGCCCTCTCAGCATTACTCCCTTTTTTGACTTCATGCCTTGCATTTCCTCCCTCAGTGGGAGGAAGAGGGTTGGCACCGGAGGAGTTTCACCATTATCTCCTTTCTGGAATGCTTCAGTCTGACTCACGGTGAAGCCGGTAGGCTGACCTTGAATCGGGTCTAGGAGAGCCTAGGGCTAATGCATTCCTCCATAATACATTCCTCCATTCCTGAGGTGCTGTTTGCACGTATTTAACTTTGATCTAGTTTCTGTTCCCAGTGTGATCTCCTCCCCAAAGCTTCAGGTTTTGTTTTTCAGCTGGTGCATCTTCCCAGCCCATTATCACGGCTGTAGTTAATGCTGTGCATTAATTCCGCCCATGCAGGGAGTGGCTCCTAGGCATTTTGAGCATTATCATATAGTATCTTGCAGATAACTCCTTTCTTTTTTCCATCTTTTGTGTGGCTTCTAGTTGTTTTTAATTTCCAATTATGCCAGTTGTCACCAGCCCATTCTTGAGAGAAGGCGGGACTCAGATTCACCCCAGGACTCTGTAAATAATCAGTGATACTACTTGCAATCCTGATAATGCTAATCTGTAGGAGAGAAGTAGCATACTGATACAAACTAGCAAGCATACAAAGTTTGATAGTAAATGGTAGTAAGTGGTTTAACAAGATCTGACATCAAGGTTCACTGACGTCATTCACTGATGCATTCACTGCATAGGGGAGACATTCAGACAGGACTCTGGGGGAGGCCCTTCCATTGAGACACCAGCTTCCGAGAGGATCCCTTTGATTTCTAAACTCCTTCTCAGAGGAGTTCAGGTGTGCCTGGATCCACTCCTAGTCCCAGACTTGGTCAACAGTTTATGGCCAAAGGATTACGTGTGCACCATCGTCCCTTTACATCACTTAGTCAGGATTTCCAGGCTTAGCTGCTGTTAACGGCTTACTGACAATCTGTTGGGGTAAAGAATCTCTCACCCTCCAGGAGCAACTTTGAGAGGTGTCCCTGCTCAAGGGCAGATCCTGGCATGCAGCCCACTGCTGTGCACGACAGCTCAGGGGGCCCTGGGCTCTCCACTCCTTGTGGAGTGAGACAAGTGGCTCACAGTCATACTCATGTACCGACTACAGGTGTCAGATTCTTCCACATTTGTCTTGAGTCAGACGTGGAGCAGCACTGTGGTGAGGTTCAGATCGGCCCTTGGCTATTGTGTTATTATCTGTCTGCCCCGAATCCACTTGACCAGACACATCCATGAGGATCCCCACTGGTGGTTATCACTTAAGTGGGGTTACAGGAAATACAGGTCAGGTCAGGTTGGGCGTGCATGGGGAGCACATCATCACACCAGCTTTGGGTCTGCATGTCCTCAGAGTGATGTCAAGAAAAAGTTACAATTGACCAAAATCAGGCAAGTACAGAATCACCAAGTTAGGCAACAATGAAGAGCCTTAATGGTGACCACGGCAAAGGCAGAACGAAAGATGCCCAAGATCAGAACACTACAATTAGTCTCTAGTCCACCATTGTTAGCATTAGGCCCAAGCATTGTTTTATAAGGTCTGGGTAGAAGCTGTAACAGAATGCAAGACTGATCAAAGACCTAGTGATAAATTATGGAATCCAGATGTAACCTCCGGTGACTTTAAGCAGACCACAATACATTATAATGTGAAACCCACTCCTCTTTAAGTTAGGAGCCTGTACAGTGAAACTAAAAACTACTGCACCTTTAAATGGAGATGAAGGAACAACATACAAAGTGGCTTCAAGATAGGGATTTTAATCTCCGGTAAAAACAGGACAAACAATGAATATGTTAATCACGCTAATTTAGATTGTGTAAGCGAATGACCATCTCAAGGATAGCTGCACTAGCTTTGCAGGAATAACCCCTAGCACGCCTTTCCGCACAGAACTGTAAATAAACAGCTCATACGGCTACCCTGTGTGTCACTGGCCTGGCTTGCGCACCAGGTGAAAGATCCAACGAGTTTTGGGACAACATGCGGAAGGTGTCCGTGCCCACGCCAGAATCAGAGGGCTGAGATGAAGCTGGTGGGCAGTCTGAAAATGGCTCCTTTACAGGCTGCTGCAGACTCTTTTGGACCCCATGCACGTCAGGACCACTGGGTAAGCTGGAAACTCCCCATCACAGCTGCTCACCCAAAGGAGAGCTCAGCCCTGCTACAGCCCGGTTCAGTCCTCATCGCCACAGCAGTGGGGTAGACATGGTCTGAAAGAGGATGTGAATCCTCTAGCTCAAGGACTGCAGGTGGCCTGCCACTGAACATAGGTGAAGGAAATCTCTGACCACACGCAGACCATCCTTTCACCTCTCAAAAGGAGAAGTAAGAGTGGCTCCAGCTCTAAGCGGACTCTGTATGAGTTACCTTCTGCAACAAGGCCTGCTTCAGGGAACCAGCGGTCCCCACAGCTTGCCCTGGGCGCCTGGCCAATAGAGGAGAGAACCCTGTGCAGCTCTCAGGACCCTTCCTGACCCACTGCACATCTGGTGGGAAGGTATGTTTCAACCCATACCAAGAAAATATAAGAAAAAGTCCACAGCTAATGTCAACTGAGGGTGCAGTCACTGTGTTTTGGGAGGAAGGCCTACCACCCTATTAATGTGACCTCAGTAGGCCAGAGGAATGGGCCAGAAGGAACCTCACAAAGTTCAGCACGGGAGAGGTGATCCTTCTGCGCCACTTAGTGCTGCTGAAGACTCATGACTGTACTGGGTCCAGCTTGGGACTAGCCAGTACAAGGAAGATTCTGACAAACTGGAAAGAGTCTAGCAGAGACCACCAAGGTGGTGACAAGGCTGCAGCACAGGGAGTATGAAGATAAGGTGAAGAAACTGGGCTTCCCTAGCCTAGAGGAGAGACAACTATGGGGTCCTTATAGGTCCCCACTATAGGTCATTCACTGCCTGAATGGGAAAAAAAGGAGCCAGACTCTTCCCAGAGGCAGACAAGGAAAGGACATGGGGCAACAGGTACATGCTGCAGGATGGGACATTTCAGCTGGGCCTGAGAAAATTATTCCCCGTGAGGGTGGTGCATCTCAGACACCAGATCTCTGTCCTGGAGGTGTGCCGAATTCAATTTGACAAGGCCCAGCAAAACCTGATCTAATTTTGGACTGGGGAGATGGACTACAGACCTCCTGACTTGCCTTTCCAATATCTCCTGGTGATTCTGCTTGTCAGTGGGAAGGAGGGGATATGGCTACCTTCCTTCTGGGCTTTCAGCTACCCCCTGCTCTGAAACATCCCTAGTGCCCAGGGCAGGTCTGAGATACGACATGCCTTGCCTCACCATGCCTGGGCTTCTTTCCTCCCCATGAAATGTTAACAAGGGAGGGAGGATATTTGATGCATTTCCTCCATGGCCTGGCAAAGGCTGGAAGCTGTGTGTCCCAGCAGTCTTGCCCGAAAGAACGGTCTGAAAACCCAGAGCCAAGCTGGAGCTGGCAACACTGTGCTGCATGGTGTCCTGTGACTCCAGCTGGCCCAGGAAATAACAGAGCTGCTGCAACTCGGAGTCCCCTGACTTGCTTTGGACATATTCTCTGCTACCTCTTTGAGGAGTGTTTCTGTCTGGGCCTCCATGGCTTTTCTGATGCAGAGCACTGACTGAGCAGCCAGAGGAATGAGACAAGCAAGGAGAATGACTGCAGGCATGTATTAAAGTATTCAGCTTGTCCAGCTGAAAGAGATTTCTGCCAAACGATTTTACAAGGAATGCGGCATTTTACAGGGAAAGCGGGGCCTCTCCTCTCATTTCCTTTCCCCTCTTCTCTGTGAACTTCAAAGGCGAGAGGGGTCAAAACAGAGGCCAGAGGCAACTGGAACTGAGTTCCTGAGCCCTAAAGCCTAATTAGTCCAAGATACATTTCACTGGATATCTCTCAGAGACAGGTCTAAATTACCAATCCCCCCTGCCGTGCTGCCCAGGGTCGGATAAAACCAGAACGTGTTCTGCACTTCGCAGGGCCCCAGCAGCGCCAGCGCTCTTGGTGGGGGGTGGGTTTCCTCAGCCCAAGTCCTGCCAGTAGCAGGGCTCTCCTAGCCCCCCAGGCTTTGTGTGGCCATAGCTGAAACCCCCTTCTGAGGACAGAGATCAGCCCACCTCCCCGGTGCCTTGTCCCGGGGTTGCTGGCAAAGGACTCAGGATGACTAAAATCCTGCAGCGCCACGTGCCTGTTGCCCCTCGTTGCATCAGCTGAGGTTACCAAAGAGCTTTCAGCCGCTTGCAATTGCACCTCCTTCAGATTTAGGCTGATAAACCACCTTTCTTTGGGCAGGTGGGCCAAGCCCAGCTCCTGACAGTTTTGTCTGCATGCCAAGCACCCCACGACCCTTCCCACCTTGCAGCTGCTTGCTGGCCCCCCTCCAGCTTCTCCACATCTCTCCCTGAGGATGCCCAGCAGAGGGGATAATCACCGTCAGTCTGGGTCTCCTTGCGTAGTCTGGCTGTCCAGCAATGAGAAACAAAGCCAGGATTTGCACAGGTGCGAGGAAGGACTCTCTGAGATTGAACACTTATTTCCAGTCACACACCTCCTCCTGCAAGATGCAGGTTTTGGGGTGTTTGGTTGGTTTTTTTTTTTAGGACCCATAAAAAGTGTTCTCAAGAATGGAAAGACAGAAATGACAAAGGCTGTTTCCCCTGTGCAGCCTGTCTCAAGATCCTGGCCTCCTGCATCTTATTTTGAGCCCACAGGAAATGTGCTATAACAGAAGGACTCATTTCCAGCCCTGTGGTCTGAAAGCTGAGAAAAGCAAAACTCTACTGCAGGTCACTAGAATAAGTGAGAGATCTGGTGTGTGAGCTGGCACAGGCAGGACAGAGGAGCAACCACAAAACCATAGAAGAAATGCAAAGAGTAAATTTATTCTCACTACCTCACGAACTGGGGGATCTCCACAGCAGCGCCCAGGTGGACGCAGGCAAGTGGGGACACAGGTACCGTGGAGCAACTTCCCTGCGTGAGAGCAAGAAAGCTTTTGAACCGGTTGCTTTCTCCCGTACATGGATTTCACATGCCCATGTGCTGGCAGCCCCGCACTGGTGTCAAGCCCTTACTGGGAGCAGGTGTCTAGTGCCCCAGGCCAGGGAGACACCAGCAGCGAGACCCGGGCAGTGCAGCCCAGGCGCTGGTGAGCTCGCTCCCCAGCACCACCACCTAAGCCGACACGCAGCCAGCAGGGGGGCAGCCGGCTTCATGAGTCTTCTAGCGTTAACCCGTGATCCAGGACCGCGGCCTCGCTCAGAGTCCCGCG